>NW_027120991.1:0-69702 GCF_030686945.1 Centruroides vittatus | reverse complement strand
GAATTCTTTCTAATCCACATTATCTTGCGCACTATTTTGCAAAGCCAATTTTCTAATCTATTTTTTCTCCTTATATTTAATAAACTTCAAATTAACAAGTAAATAATAAATATTTTTATTTGAAACTAAATTGTTTAAACGAATTTAATTTTACTTTATAAAGTAAAATGTTTACAAAATAAAATATTTCTAGCCACCAATTGATGTGATAGATTCGCGACAGACGTTTTTTATATAATTGCAAAAAGAATGTAAATATTGGGTGCTAGATGAACAGTTGAAACATAATATCAATATATACTCAAAAGTTTAGAAACGTTGATGTAACTTTACATGAATGATAATTTTAAACCTTAAACATTTGAAACAAAATTTCATTTCTTTGCGTGAATGTCATCACGCAAAATTGTTGCGTAATAACATTGAGAGGATCAATAAATTTAATGAATTTTGTTTTTATAGACGTTGCAAATGTCATGCAACTAAACATCGAATTACAAAATTTAATTTAAAACGTTAACAAATTTTCACTTATTATAGATCCATAACGTGTAATTTCTTTAATTTATTATTCAGTTTCTGCAGTGTTCATTTCTTCTGTGCTTCGTCATAGAAAAAAAATTTTTCACAATTAATTTTTTTTTTCAAAATTTGAAAGTAAAATGGCTTTGGCTTGGATTGGAAGTTTGTATATAGTTAATCCGGATTGTCTGACAGTATGGTTGCTGCTCTCGGATTTCATTTATCTATTTCCGATTTGAAAAATACAGAAACACAGTCAGACAGTTTCTAATTTTTCTTTTGATTTTCGAAACATAGTGCACTTTATATTCGTGCCAGAAGGTCAATATATTGACAAGGAGTCGTACGGACAAGTTTTATAACGTTCGAGGAAAGATGTGCAATAAAAGAAGCCTGAGCTAATTGCATAATGAAAACACGCTATGTCACGCATCTTCGCTTGTCAGCCAATTTTTCGTCAATAACAACGTAGCCATCCTTCTTCACCCATGTACACTCCAGACATAATATAATTAAGATTATATAAAATACGCAAGTTCAATTAATAAAATTATAAGAAAATTAACATTACTAAAATTCCTTATCCATTAACTCTAGTCTTTTGAGTTTGTTCAGAGCATAAATGAATAAGTATATTAAACATCTATATCCATTAAAACTTTTATGGTTAGTGGATAAGTCCATTAAAACTTTTATGGTAAGTGGATAAGTCCATTAAAGTCTTTTAAAGTGAGTAAATATGATGTAATTAGATAATGACTAAGTAAAAGCGTTTTATCATTACGCTCAATGCTAAAGTAAGATAGGAAATTTATAAACATGAGCACGAATATACTTCATCATTTTCATGAAAGAACTGAAAGAGTAATAATAGTAATCATTGATATAATTTAACATGCCGTCGTCTTCAGATAATTCTTTCTGCTTGGCGTATATTTTATTCCCAATATTAAATTCTGCAAAATTATTCGGTCTTGACATCTGCATCCCTTGTCAGTGCATCAAACGGGAAACAAAAGGAAGAAGAGCGAACATTTTGTCATTTTTATATCATATTTATAATAGTTTAGTTGAAATATTTCTTTGGACTGTAGTATTTGTATGTTTTATAAGAATTCACGAACCCGATATCTACGCTTTACGAGTACTTCGTGTTTTTAATGACTATGCATTATCTGCTGCAGTAATAATATTTATTCTTATGGAGTATGTTGCTGGACAATTTACACTATTAAAGAAAAATAAACTCTCATTTCATTGTGTGAAAAGCAGTTATTATGAGGAACTGCAGAATATCCGCGCGCTGCATAAATATATATTAGTGGATTTCTTGATTATGATAGGAATATTTACTACGTTTCCCATCGTATCGTACTTTTCTTTATTTCTTGAAGTTAAAAGACAAAACGGAACGGATACAGAAGCATTCATTTGTTCCGTGTTACATACAGTATTGATGATTTATATTTCAGGTCAAATTTTCTTCTTATTTTTAATATTTAGAGTCACAATATTTCTGATTAGTAAAAGATTTATTAAGCTTTCTGAAGAGTTAACTCAACTGAAAATAAAAAGTTACACACTAAAGGAACAAGTTGAAGAGACATTTGAAAAACACATGGAAATTTGGGAATTATTCGAAGTTGTTAATGATAAATGGAAGATTTTTCTCCCATTTGCTTACACTCATTTGGTTTACATCATGTCTTTCATGTTGTATGCTGGATTGTTTGTAAAGATGGAGCTGTATTTAGGTATTTTCATCTCGTGTGTTTCTGTAGTTTCGTTGTCTGCATTTGTTGCAGTATGTTGGAAGTTGTCTGCTTTTACTTCGTTGGTTAGTATAAATTTTAAATATGAGAAAATTTTATATATTATTTTATAATAAGTTATACATTTGAAAATCTTAAATAGTCGAAATCAAACTATGATGTTGATTAACATGAAATATGCAGTTATACTGGTTATTTCAAATTATTATTACATTCTAAGCGTTTTTAATTGATTGGTAAAAAACAGAAAGCGGAAGTAAAGTTAAAACCCAGTTTCTTAGTTTTTATCTGTTCTAGTGAACAAAAATCATTTAAAATAGAATTTACCCATAAAGTCACAATACGTAGACATTACTTATGGTGATTCTATGTCTTAAAGAGTGGTATAACTAATCATTTAAGTATACTACACATATATTTACAATAATATTTTAGGAAATGAATATAGGAAAAGAGTAAAATATCGAAGTTTTATAGTAAACTATGTACCGCTGGAACTCGTACGAGAAGTAATAAAAATCTGGTACAAATCTATAACAGTCTAATAGAATATAAAAGAAATACACACTGTCATCTTATTATATACAATATATGTAGATCTCTTAAAGTAACAAGTGTAGTGTTTTTATAAATGTTGAATACATAAATATTGCTTAATATAGATCTATATTTAAAACATTTCTATATTACTGTGAGTATAGGTTAAGGTTTTCTACATTATTTTGATTATGTAAAAAATGTCATATAACTTGCTAAATAAGTATAAATTTGTAAAACAATATAGGAAATGTTATAATTTCTTTTTTCATTTTGTTTGCGACAAATATAATTAAATAGCACGTCTTTTCATGATTTCGCTATAATTTACATTGCTAATTTTTAAGTTTTTGATTTTAACATTACATATTTATATATTCAGATGTACGACAATTTTATTTCTATCGAAAAAGTGTTTTCTGCAGACTTATCACTATTATTCAAGTTGAAGGTACGTTTATTTTTATACATTTTGGATTTTTAACTTTGTTTAGAAAGAAGGTTCTGCCTAAGGATTCACAATTAAGTTGTTATACTTAAGCATAATTATTATATATGCAAAAATCTGAGATTATAAAGTTACAACATAAATTAAACCTACTGAAAAATTTTCGTAAATAAATTAAATTTAAACGAAAAACCTTTCAGATGTAAAAGATAATGAGAGTATGGATAACAGTCTAATTTTTTCCTGTGTTTCTATGGTAAAAATAAGCTTGGTGCGTTTAAACAGTACTAACAGAACTTTTGTTTCTTACATTTTTCTGTGAATCGCTAAGCTCATCTTTAGCAAAGGTAAACTAAGGAAAAACATTTGACTGTCATCCAAATTGTGATGAGTTTTCCACCACTAAGTATTTGAATTATGATGATACAAGTTGTTCATCTTTAGATACTCAATTTTATGAAAAGATATGGAAGAAACCCATTAGGAATTACGATCGGAGGCTTCTTTTACGTAAAAAGAAATTTTGTAATTAGAGTAAGTAATATATTAAAATATCATTGTGAATTCTGACACATATATTAATATTGTTTTACTTATTAGGTGATTAGCGGACTATACTCGACATTGTCTTCGTTGATTCAAGTTAGTGGTGTGATGCATAAAGAAAAATTATGTAATGCAGATTTTAACAGGAAAAATGTGTTTAACCGTACTTTGAAATAAAAAAAAAACTATGAAATGTTTTTCCCTTGAAAACGTAACATATTCTACCTGAATATCTGTAACGTTATTGTCTACAATTGTATAATTCAGCAGCAAAATATTGAGTCTTTGCTTATCTTTTCAACAAGTAACGAAGATGTAGTCACTATTTAAAAAATAGCAGCACCTGTAAAACTATTTCTAAAATTTATAACTCTAAAATGTAAACATATCCCGAATAGGTATAGAAATTATAACTTTTTATTTTCAATTATTACATTTGCAAGTTCTATTTGAAGTTTTCAAAGCACAATCTATACAAAAACCGTCAGACACTTGGGTGGCAATATAACGATTATCATCCGCCCACAGTTTATTGCAAGAACACTTTACAAACAAAAAAATACTGAAACAGATTATATTATTAAACTGTGGGAAGTAGCTGAAGTTACTGAAAAACAGTGTATCATCTGGTTAAACAGATACAATAATGAAAAGATGTTGGAATCATTAGGTGCAAGACGAAATGCATAAACGTCAACACAACCACTAGAAAGAATTATCAAGTGACAAGTTAAGCACAAAATGATCTCACAATTTATCCCAATAACTTTTGCTTCGTGCTAGTAAAAATTATTATCACTTTTGTAGTTGGCAATTCTGTAATTTCTTTATGGAAAATGAATTGTTGTCATTTTCTATAATTAAGAATTCTGCAGAAATCTGCAGAATTCTTAAAAATAACAGATACAGAACGAAACAGATACAGAAGCATTCATTTGTTCCGTGTTACATACAGTATTGATGATTTATTTTGCAGGTCAAATTAGTTTTACAAAAAATGACTTTTACCTTTTTCTCAAAGTAATTCTTCGAAAACTAAGGAGGGTAGGGATGGGTTTTATAAATAGAAAAAAGTTATCTCTCTTCTATTTTCTGGAATCAGAGACGAGCCGCCATTTTGGAAACAGGTAACAGTAACCTAAAAAAGTGAAACAACTTTCTTAAATTCGCCGTAATATTCTTTGGAAGAAAACATGCTTTTCCGAAAAACGATTTTAAATTAACCCGCCCTTTCAATTTACTTCTTCTGCAATGTAATTCTATTGTTTGATAACCAGTTTATTTTTCAAAAAAAAACGAACTGCATTTTGAGAACAGAACAAACTTTTCTGAAATTTAAATTAAATTTTTTGATATCGAAATAACTCTTCCATAAATCAAATTTAACTGCTCTTGAAATTGTTCTCTATTTATTTATTATTAGATATTGTGTTTCTGTAATCTGAACTACTAGTTTTCTAAAACTAGAATTAATTTTTTTGAATTAAGTTGATTTTTTTGAATGATTTAATGTTTTATGAAAATCGGATTTCATTGTATTCAGTGGGTTAGTAATGAATTTTTGCAGATGATTATGTTAAAAAGTTTGACAACGAGTCGCTTGACTTCCAGGCAAAATTTGTTGGCTTTATATGGTATGACATTTTGTTTAAAAGACGATATATTTTTATTTATTATACTATGAAAAAAGTTCATTCTCATAGTAGGGATGGGTTTTATAAAACATTTTAAATGCTGATAACCAGTAAAATTGTCATTAAGTCTGACCGATATATACGAGCCGCATTAAATTTCCACCCTTTTGATTTTTAACCATTACAATTTAACACTGTCAATCTTCGTAATAAGAAACCTCCCTGCGAAATTTCGGAAGTATTCAACAAAAAGCACAAGTTATTAAGATTTAATTAAATGAATAAAATTTTGCTCCCCATACAGAAACCAACACATTCTCTAAAATCCATATATACAGAAAAACAATTTGTTAATTATTTTCATTTTTTCATGTTTCAATGTTCCCTGAATACAAAAATAGAAAGGGTTATTCTTTTGACCGATCCCCATACATTACCTCTGTTATATCTTAACAGCAGTTTTTCATAATTACTGTAGTTTCATTTATATTTTTCAGTTATTTTCACCAAATAATAGTCCTCCCGAAATAATGCTAAACAGATTTTTTAGCGTGACTATAAGCTATTTATTTTACTAAATCTGTCCTCTTTTCCAATGCGTGGCACATCAAGCAGTAAATTTAATAAACAGAAATTACACTAATGAAGTATAAGTCAATAGAAGAACCCGGTTAATTAAAAATATTGAACAAAATTAAAGTTGTTTACATCTAGTCTCTTAATCACCAGAATAGTACAAGTGAAGGTACTGTACAGTTATAATGATCCATCAGTTCATATTTTATCTCATGTCACAGGATAGAAATTATCGTACTAATTTGGATTTATTTCATAAACCATAAATATAAAGGAACATATAATGGATAGGGTAAAAATTTAGAATACAGGCTAAAACAAACTTGTTATTTTAAAACATTATTTATTAATTTACAATTTAAGTTTTGATTGTTAACATTTAGGAGTTTTCATATTGTTAATGGTCAAACTAGCTCTTTTTTTACAACATTATTTCTCAGTTCAAAATGTGGTATAAATACATTGCAAAATATACACCAATTTAGCGATATACAGCACTAATTTGTGCAATTTAAAATCCTCTCAAGTATAAAGTAATCATGGTTCTATGAAGACGTAAAACTTCCACTTGTAATTTTGTATTAACAGATATAAAAGAGCCATGACATAGAAGCAATGAAAATAGTGGCTTGCTTTCATCAAAGGTTAGGAACCCCTTATAATGCTTTTTAATAGGAACTGTTCCTGTAATGTTTTATTTTTCTGTAATGTTACAGAGGAATAAAACATGGGACCAGTATGACGTACTAAGACGTCTGTTAATATGCTAACTTTAATTATGTTCTACTATAATTTGCTGGTATATATACAATTAAATGGCAAAATGTTTTTCTAAAAGAAAATTAATAATTTCTCATTTTATCATTATTTTTCATCGTTTTCTGTTAAACAGTTTTATATAAAATACTGTGTGCAAGACGTTTATAGATACTATTATTTGAATTGTAATTAATAACCACTACTTTTACATCAATATTTTTAATCTCTGCTGTTGCAGGTAGTCAATTTTTCATATATGAACTCTACGTTTCTACACAACTATAAACGTTCTTGTTTATGGTGTAGTTAATAGAACACGTGTATATTTAAAATTTGTTAGGATTTTTCCACAAACACATTCACCCTAAAACTTGCCAATTAATCTACACCGAACAAAAGTTTATTTTCTCTTGTGTTCAAACGACAAATATAATTATTATTAGTTATTTTATATTATTCTTGCTGTGAGGTTTTTTAGAAACGATTTACGTTTGGTGAGTATTGGAAATAAACATGTACAGGATTACATGATTAGTTCGTCAAAACAAACGTACTTTCGAATGTCGACATAGAAAACGTCGATACGCTTGGTCGTAAACAATAAGAATTATCTACTCAACGTATAACAAGGAACAAAGTAGGAATTCCAATGACAAAGTTCTTGTTTTATGTGTGATCGAATTTGATATTAAACAAAGCATCTGTTAATTAAAATTATCAAAGTAAGTTAGAAATTTTATTGCTTTTTGTTATTAAGCTGTCCACAATTGTTAAGTATAACAAACAAAAATTCGGACTGGATTAATTAAGACCGAATAAGTCATTGACAAATTAGAATAGCTACTGAGTGTGTGGGTGGAAAAACGAGGTGATTATAAAGCGGACAGTAAAGAGAATCGCCTCGTTTAAAAAAAAAATATTTTGTGACAGACTTATTTAACTGTATTATCGAGGGAAATAATTGTTTAAATTTTATTCAGTTTATGAATAAATTTAAACACGGTTTAAAGTAGTTAATAAATAGTTATTATATATTATATTAAATTATTACACTACTCTATTGTATAAATAATTAAGATCACATCTGTCTTTCTTGTATGCGATCCAGTATTACGTAAGATTGGTTAAACTGATTTGTACTTAAATTTGTGTACTTGTTCAAAATAATCCTGAAAAGAATATAGATTACTTTCGAATTCACGCGATTCTGTTCGAGTGTCATGTCAAAGGTATGAATTTATTTCAGGCTAGAGAGTGTATTTTGAGGTTATATTCATTTAATCGAAACAGTATACGAATCTTACAGTTTGTTTCTTACACCTGAATTTCTTAGAAATCTTTCGCAATATCCATGAGAATGGAACACCAGGGTGATATTTTGGCCTAATAGTTTAATTCTAAGGTACTATTTAACAGGAAAATTTGTATTAAAAACATTCTGTGAAAAGAATTAAATCGTACTGACATATACCTTTTCATATATATTATTTCAGGACATTTGTAGTGTAAACGTTCCTAAAGTTCTAGCCAAACCTTTGTTGTTTTAAACGGATTAGTTTATCATTCTTTACTTCCAATCATGGATAAATTGTTTTATGTACGCGTATTACTGTTAGCGTAAAATAAATTAATTAAAATAGATATACGCGATTTTCTCGCATATAAGAACATGATCATATACGTGAAAATTTCGCGTTGTACTTCGCTTATAATAGCATGCTTTTATATGTGTACAAATACAATAGATTCCATATTATTATGTATAAATATAAGTTTGTGAACTGTTTCTAGTGTAAAAGTTTTAAACTTCATATTGTAATTTTTATACACAGGAGAAAGTAAGATGCTTCTTCACTTGAAACTCTTGAGTGTAGTAATTTTATATGGAAATTTGGAAGACGAAACTTGTAAGTAAAATTGACTTCTGAATTATTTTTTTAATTTGATTTCGAAAATATATTCACATTTATAACATTTTAGCAACGTTTATAGGACAATGTTTATACACTTAGCCTATGTATCTCTAAGTATACAAAAAAGTTCTTGTATAAACTACTAAATACAATAAAAAAACTTCGATTTCTGTTACTCTCCTTATCTTTTTATTATTATTGTTATTTTTTTTTAAATTTTACAATTCCAGATAACAGATGAGTCCCACATTAAACAATGATATTGGAACACCTAAACAATACTATTTTGCAACTACGCAAAATAATAGTCGTTAGACTAAACTATGTATATAATTATTTCTATATTGTTAAAATGGTAAATTAAATTTTAATATAACTTAGAAATAGAAAAGAAAGTAAATCTTCCCTACTTCTGTCTTCTTCGATCATCAGCAACAGAACAGTTTTCAAATTGTGTTCCAATACTGTTAGCCGTTTTAATTGTCATTAACATTTTCTGTTGTTAATTGTTGTCTTATCGTCAATAAACGTTTTAATTGTTTTGTATTATATTGCAGAGGTGTATCATCTAACAAATGGTTTTTTACTCGAAGAAGAACGGTTTTTTTTTTGTGGAGAATGAACACAATAGTAAAAAAGAAGACATACTTTCTTCGATATTTTGATATTTTTTAACTTGAAATGTTTATGTTTAGTTCTTTCAGATTAGTCTATAGATCAGTCTATTATAATGAGTGTACTGTACCTTTAATTACAACAAGAGTCTTACTTTATTCAATTTGTTATATACTTATAGCTATTTATAAGACGTCGAGTAGTAGCTTTTTTATCGACAGGATCTATGCAAAATTATTGTTGCATGCAGCAACAAAGATTTCCTTAGTCGTCAGATTCGATACTAATTTAATACGTCAATAATTTTCTATTATTCTAAAAGTGGTTTCATTTGGACTGCAAAATATTATTCGTTTAGAGTTTAATAGCAATATTTGTATTAGGCTATTGCCAATTTTATAGACAGTGAAACAAGGCATTTGCCTAGAACACGATAATACAAACAAGTTCTTGTTTCAATTTGTGATTTAATTATATAACTAAAAAAAAACATGTAAAATAATGCACCTGCATATTTTTAAAATTCATCTTGTTTTCAATTGGATACATATATTGTTATCTGTGCAATATTTTTAATAAGTGGACACTCTGTTTTTACCAATTCGACGTTTCTTTCTTCTGTTGCATTCTGTTTGTGTACCTCTGTATGTATTATTGTAAATGTTATATTTTCCAGGGGAATTATCAAGCAAGTTTATTCAAAAGAATTATATTGTAGACTTTCGCTACAACTGGTTTATATATAATAAAATATTTCTGAAGTTCGTGTACGAGAATAACAATCAAAGTTTTGTGCTGGGTGGAGAAATTGAAAATTCTACATTTGTTCGAGTAGAAGAGACTTACGTTAAGATAGTAAGTGATAATTATTTTTACTCTAGATATGTTTAAATTTTTGAAAAAGATTAGATTGAACCGGGTAAAGGAAATGTTATTTCTCTTTTCCTCGCAAAAGTGACAAAATGTGTCGCTTTTTTAACGGAATAATTTATTTTATAGATTTTGTAATTATTTAATAAAATTATCCATTCTCTCCTGAATCTCACACAAGTTATCGGAGGGTACTATAATATTTTAGTAGTTAGCAAATGTATAAAATTTTATGTATAGTTTTAATTCTAAGATTTATCATATCATAGTACTTCATTTAAGATCCAATGAATACAAAGTCGTAATTTCTGTATTAAATTTCATTGTGAAATATTAAAATTTACGAATTTAACAATGATTTGATACGTAATTCAAGCATCTAACGCTCATTTATTTGAAAAGTGTAACGACAGTGACATGACAAGCTGCAGTATGTATTCTACAAGAACAGATTATAAAGTCGAAAAATTAAAAGGAAAAGAAGTGAAAATATTCAAAATGCCTGTAAGTAGAATAAATTTTATACGACATAAAAATTATATTGAATGTTAGAAGTAATAACACTTAAAGTTCAGAGTAAACTCAGTTAATTAAAACCCATGCTCATACTATTATTTCAACTCTAAACTCTACTGTTTCTTTTTTTATGGTTTTTCCAAAACTTGTTTAATTCATATAGTGAAGTACTGTAAGTACTCTTCTTTATTATTATTACGATAACGTAATATAAATTGAGGCACGAACTTGCATTACCTGTACGTACTGTACCACTGCACAACACTTAACCCAAAAACCAATATATATTATCATAAAACTTATTAAGTTGTACACAAGCAGTAAAATTTCAGGCATGTGTGCTGTGAATTATGATTGTGTAACTGGCAATATCACATGCAAAAATAGTTTCAGACACTAAATACTTGCATTTACAGCGCATATGCTTCAACATTTGCTGGTAATTTATGAGATGATAACACTTATTGTTATATTTTAATTATTTTTTTCAACGACGATTATTGTACTCACTTTACAACATGGCAAATAACCTCTATTACATTAGACCAAACTAATTGCAGCCATGTTTAAAATGGAATCGAAAGAGCATCTAGAGATGTACAGCGCACTAACATATGTGGTTCCGTTTGTAAACGTGCAAAATTTGACAACAATGAACAGTTAAATTGTGCGGCTATAATTGATCTTTTATAATACTTTTGACGTGCAGTATGATGCTGTTGAAAGACAGTATCAAACTGTATCTAATACATCCAAATTTGCAACATATTTATGTCAAACCATGCTTTCGTTCACATAGATTAACCTGCCATTTTCCTGTTACTTGGCCACCAGTTTTTTCAAAAAATTTCATTTCCATATCCCGAAACATATACAAAATTTAGTAAACAGCGCTGAATAGCGATAATTTAGTTATTATCACCCAGTGCACATAATATAAATTTAGGAGTGTACATTAGTGAATTAATAAAAATGAATTTTTATTTTAATACAGGATGTGTACAAAAATATAAATAATAACGCACAATTGGACGAATATGTCAATCTGCTATGCCAATGTTTAAAAATAAGGTTTGTTACTTAATTTTGGCATCTATACATGTTATTTATTTATTTAGTAATAAGTTACTTTCAGGTATATACAAGTTTTCGACTTGGATTACTCTGATATTTCGATAGTACCTACAATAGCCATGTTCTGGGAACATTACGTTTCTTATTCTTCTCCTATATTTGACATATCAACTTATTTTGTCATCAGAGCAGCAAGACCAACTGATAAGTTCATTTCCTTGATCAAGCCTTTTTCCTTAAATGTAACTTTTTAACTATATTATACTATTTACAAAATCTTAGTTAATATTTATAACAATTACATACCTGGAATTTCCTCACATGTAACAATGAAAAATATGTGAATACCATAATAATTAATTGTTTTATGTTAGAAACTTCCAGTTTTGTTTCGGTCTGCTGAAAAGTTTCATTTAAGCTTACATAACACACATATAAGTTTTTAACACTTAATTTAGTTTACCCGTCATTTTATAAAACACCATATGAGGAAGAGAAAAGACAAGAAGAGGTCGGCACTTCGAGGCTCTCTTTTCCATACTAACCTGTTCGAAGCAAATTTCACCGAGACACCAACTTTTCCATATCACGTTTACATTAAACATCTCATTCCAGGTCGTTCTAGTTCTTGTCTTTCTTACTTCTTCTACTGACATACCCAGGACTATTCGTACTGGAGTTGTTTATAGTTGAACCTCAATCGATTATCCCTGAAGTTTTCTTATATTTCTATGATACCCAAGCTTTCACTAATGTAACTATTCCTCATCTTATGTTTCCTTGTTAAACTACTTATTCACCTCGGCATCCGCATTTCTGCACATGCATTCTCTGTACCTGCATTAGAGCTTATTGCACATACGATAATATAATTTACGTGAATCTACTCGCGTAGGGTACCAGTATTGTGACAGAGATATAATCACGTGCTTATACGTGGCTGAACACGCTTGGAAATGCAGACAACTAGAGTTATTGCTGAGTAAGTGGTATCTAAAGACATAAAAGTCAAAAAAATAATCAATAAAAATTTGGAGCAGCTAATTAACATCAAGTTGCAAAAACCTGACAGAAACGTAGCTATTGTTAAAAGTAATGTATGAAGATGATGTGGAAAAGTGATAAAATTGTTAGTGGCATAAGAGCTTTAAGAGAGACATGTGATGGACGACACCAAAAGTAAACAGCCAAAGACAGATGTAGAAGAATAAGGCATTTGTTTAGTTACACAAACGATTGTTTGCGATTAATAACAGGAGCATTGGTAGATTTTATAGATTATAAGAGATTTAAACATCAGAAAACTTTTTAATTTTAATCTTAAAAGATTACAACGGCTTAATGTTGCAAGTGATTTTTTGGGGAAGAAATACAGACGTTTAAAAGATTATTTGGGTGAGGAGATATAGTGTTTTGATGCTTCCGGTACTATTCACAAAAAGTAATAAAGCAGGCAAGAAGAAATATAGTTTAGCAAAACCGGAAATACACTAATGCCACACTCGCTGTTCAAGACTGTGCTTGAGGGTTTTTTTAAAGTAGGAACTGTATAGACCAGTACGAAATAATTGAACATGGAGAATGGACAACAAAATATGTAATATTACAAAAAAATTACAAAAGTATTTTTTCGGTAAACAAGATAAACTGAACCCTGAAAAGTGGATCATCCATTACGACAACGCTGAATATTATTGTTGGCTTAATGTTCGCGACTATCTGGATATGAAATCAATTTACAGATTGCATCATACATCGTTTCTATCCATTTTATCGCGTTATAATTTCTGGCTTCTCCGAAAATGAAAATGTTTTCAAACTTCAGATAAAACAAAGATTTTCAGTCAATTTTGATATACTGCTTCACGTTAGAAAAAACTGAATGGTGTTCCATAAAAGTTTCAGGTATGTTTCCAGCGATGACCACGGAATTTTATTAAATACCTGGCTGAGAAAGGAAATAAATTCAAAGGTGACAATAGTCGCTAACACACAGATGAATTCTGAGAATTACACTATGCACTTTCATTGTCATTTCTACCCTTGAAATGTACTGTACACACTTTATACGTGTTAAAGTGATAAAATTTATATATTTTATTATATTATTTAGTGTGAAATATACATAAATGTTTCCTCATTAATTGTTATATTTATATCTCACACTTAAAATATATGCTTTTGTATATTATTTTTGTTATGAAAAGTTCTATACTCATAATGTCTTTTTTCATAAGGAATAAAACTAGAATTATGTTCTATTTTACAGATATGGATATGCGTTTCCATCACAACTGTGTTATTTGTTTATATTATATATGCTGTGTTGAAAAGAGAAGCTCAGATTTTTGACAAGGAGCATCCAAAGTTTTCAACTCTTTGCTGGATGTTAATGAGAAATGCTTTTCGTCAAGGTGGGAAAACAGATCTTTAGAACATATTTAATAAAAATAAGTAAAATATACTTTCATACACTTTCCAATACGTTACAAATGCAGTTGATTGCACTAAAACATTTCCCTATAAATATTTTTGTATCTTCAATTAATGGCCACGACGGTACAAAATTTGTACAAATTCCGCTGAAGTGATGGGAAAAAGAACTTTGCTAAACAAAATTTACTTTGAAATTGTACCAATACGAAAAATATGTCTCGATAGAAAGTAGAAAAACCATGTGCAATAGCAAAAAAATTATAAAAAAAACAAGATTAGAAAAACTGAAGTTTCAATTTTCTATTTTTGACATCACAGCAAGTCACCCATCATTTATTTAAGATAATGAAATGTCAATGAAGTTGTAGTTGAGTGTAAAAGGAATTTCTTATTAGAAAAGTTGAGGCGCACGTCTTCAGCGCAAAACATGAATTGCGCCGCCATCTGTCAGTTCTAAACGGTCGACAAGAGCGATTGCTTTGTCTAGAATGGCGAGAAGACGATCGGCTTAAAGTTCTTCATATTTTCGAGATTGTGGTTAAACTTATGACGTATTTTATTAGAACAATGATTATTTAAAGATGTATGAATAATATTGTAAAGAAACAGACGATTTTAATCCAGAAATTATTTAATTATTCAATTTTTTTGCAAGCGTTGTGAAGTAGCTATAGAATTTACATATATTTGTCTTCATAATAGTTTATTTTAAGGTAGGTTTGTTCTTTCGCTGCATCTTCTGTTATCAATAGCGTAATACGTTCGTAAATTTTGTAAAAATTAATTTCCCATGCTTCAGCAACGATTTTTACTTAGAGTTTAAACGTAGACTTTGTACTTTTGCTTACCGTACAGGTTTAACTTTTGTACTTGCATCTCAACCTCTCTATTGTTTTAGGTCAGAACGTCGATGCAATACATCTGGGGAAATGTTCCACATGTTAGTTTTCGTGTTTGTTGATGACAGAAAAGGAACGCTTCCTCGATGGGCATTGGCTGTGAGGTAAATCGATATGGAAAATCACCTAGTACAAAATGATGTGTTCGCGGTGGCTATGCAATTATAAAAACAACGACTGAATACTCTTTTTTTCAGGAAATGATCCTGAAACAGCTGTTGCATTGATCTTGCAATATGACCCACCCAGCTCAATCTTGCATAAAACAATTCTTGTATAAGAATTTTGTTTGCAGTTTGCACGCTTTAATGTAAAATACTCGCAACTAACAGGAGGAATGTGATGAATGATATTGCTGGTTTTTAAGGACATACTTGTAACACTATCTCTTATATTTCGTTGCTGCTCGAAAAACATAATTTACCTGACATATTTTTCTTGTCAGCACATTTTCGAAATAACATTTTTAAAGCAATTTTTCTCCCCATGCCGTGGAAAATAAATATTTGTATTGTCATGGTATCACTTTCGTTCAACATTTAAGCACTTCATGCAAAAATAATTTTACCACCTTGTAAAAATCAATCTTAGGTTTATCAAAAACAAATTGATCTTGTTAAATATGAGATGCAGTTCAACCTGCATGTAATCACTGATGATAGGGTTAAGGAATGACGTAGACAAAATTGGTCAGAAACACTTTGTAACCAGAATCTTCATAAACAGAAACATTGCTTTATCGAACACGTCTAACGAAAGAGGCATAAAATAAGTCAATTTGCAACACACTGTATTTCAAAATATTATGTTTGTACCTGTTAAAGAATCAGGTGTCAGTTTAATAAAATAGCCAATAGAACATCGACTTGAAAAAAAAAGAAAAATTGTGAATTAAAAAGAAAATAATCACCTATTTATATTAGGTCCGTATTTATCGACCGCGTGTTTTTAGGCCACAACACTAATCCCTATTTAGCAATTATGTACTACACATACATAAATATCACTCGTGGAAAACATAATTAAAAGTTTTTGTTTCGTTTTTTTCTTGCAGATACGGAAATTAATCACATCATTCTCCGCACATTTCGAATTCTAATTGGATGTTGGATCCTGGCAGTATTTGTCCTTACTTCAGCATATACGGGAGTTTTGCCTTCGTACTTAATTTATCCAGGAAGTGAAAAAATTCCAAAAAATTTTGTGGAATTGGCACAATCGGTAAAAGATGGAAACTATAACGTTAGCATGACTTTTTGCTCTGACGAAGAAGCAATTTTTTTAATTACAGGGGTATGTAAATTATTATTTATGTAATTCTGTATTCAATGTATAACTGAGAATCATTTACATAATTTATATATATCGTCTTTTCGCGTTTTATGCGTTTTATATGTTATAATTTCAATAATATAATTCAATATTAACTGTTTTTTTTACATTTCATGTCTTTAAACCATTTTCTATTTTACTCCATTATATTGAATATTAAATTGAAACTATATTTAACTTTAAAATCTGTACATTAACTTAAATTTTACACTAGTATTTTACTTACGAATTTATCAGAGTTTTTACTGAAAACTTAGAATTATGTTATGTTTCGCAATTTTTCTTTAATGAATTTAAATTTAAATTATATACAATCGAGTTTATATAGTTAATCAGTGAATAACAATTTTTTTGTATTGATTTGTGTGTTTTAACTGTACAGGGTATCCCAAAAGTTTCCATACATACAAAGATGAAATGTAAATTTATTTACAAAACATCAAAATGTCGGGATTAAGATTTATATCAGTGTATTGCCGGAGTAAGGCTACGGAACACATGGGTGATCTGCCAATGAGGTAACTTCAAGCAGGGCTTCCTATGTGGAAACTAGATTCTGTTTAGGTGTTAGAGACATGAAGAAAACTCAGAACATTGCGTGATAATTGGTCAGGCACGAACAAATGACCAACTATTAGCGTTCAATGGTTTTCTTTAATCGCCCATTGGTGTGCTTGATTTGTCTCATTGTATGGATTTTAAGACACCCTGTGTTCTCAAATAGTCTTCTAATCTCTGTAAAGTTTAGAATTTTTTTGTTTTTCACTCGTGTAATACAGTTTTATTTCTTAATTTATTAATATTTCTTTATTTATTCTCATTTTACTTCTTATTTTAGAATTTTTAGCAATTCTATACTGTCTTTATGTAAAATCAAAGTTTTTTATTTCTTTCCAACGCCTTGTAGGAAATCAGATTTATTTGCTTTATCTGATTTTTAAGAACCAAACTATGTTCAGTAAATAAATCTTCATTAATTTAAATCTATTATAATAATCAAGTTTTTTTTAACCGGAATTATTTCCGTAGCTGTTTTCTTAATTTTTGTGATCTTCGCAAGATATTTTACCGTGCTATATTTCAAATTTTGTTTTAATCCTTTTTAATCCTTGAAGTATTTATCATTATAACAATCTTCGACCCACTTTTATTGTTTCTGTAAATACGTGAGCATTAAATTTCGATCTCCATTGTAATGTTCAATAATAACAATCAGAAATTTCATATTAGTTTCATTAATAAAAATTGTTTATACATCTACAATTTGTTACTGATTTAAAAAGTTTTGTTTCTCTTTTCTACAATGTTTACCTCGTATGACTTGTACTATTAACGCTGGCAGCATCAGTATGACTTGAAATGTTATTCCATTAAAAATTTATTTACATTTCGACTGATGAATATCGCTGAGGAAATGTGTACATTAACAATAATAACTATGAATATTGTGACTTTGTAATGCAAATATATCAGTTGATGTTCATGAAACAACAATATATACTCAATATTTTAAATTGTTACTTGATATATTGCATTTCATAAATGAAATAATTTATTAAATTTACTGATAAAATCTAATTGTATAATTTTTTACTATTAGCGGAAATTGCCTGCTATACTTCAGATATTTTCAAAAAATATTGAAGAAAATCCAAACAATAGGGTGATATTAGGTAAAGGCAATGAACTGCAGAAGGTTCTTGATGGAACAGATGCCTTACTTGCAACGAAATTAAGGATTGACCCTTTAACAATGAAGTTTCGTAAAGAGAATTTCTACGTTTCACCAGATTCTTTGTTCACTAATTTTCGGTTCCTGCAGATAAACAAGCTTCGACTTTACCAACAAAGAGAAGTGTTTGAGATGTAAGTAAATGCAACCGATATATTCTAATGTAATTTTTCTAATTGCTTTTACACAATTTTAAGGATAAATATCTTACATCAAAGTGGATTATCATTGAAACTGCAACAAGATATTATAGAAGAAGATCGAAGATATTACGAATTTAATTTTTATGATGACAAGGGAGATGAAGAATCTCTGAAAGTGGAAGATCTTAAAGGACCATTGATTTTGTTAATATTAGGATATATTCTTTCTTTTTTGGTATTTATTGGAGAAATTTTCATTGGGAAGTTTAAGAAAAAAGTAATACTTACAATTATTTAATATTTGTTTACATAATTTAAACAGTTTAATAACTTACATTTCACACAAACTATTCAATGGCTTCACTACTATAGAGATTATATCTGAACACATTAATAATGCTTATGTATTCTTTGCAATTCAGAATAGAAATTTCCCACGTTTACTTCTTGTACACATTTTTATACTCTTTATCTCTATATTGAAATTCTGTACATATCACGCACTAGAATCTTTTACATTTTATTACACAGACCCCTATATATATATATATTCTATTATTATTTGTTTAGTGTTTCACTTTGAAAATTTAATTCCTCGCTGCATAATTACTAAACCATGACAAAATCATTTATATTAAACAATTTCCAATTGAATGCAACTAATGACTGACATAAATATATCAATTATTTGTTGCATTCAATTGGAAATTGTTAAAAATGAGTGACATATAATAGAAAAGTTTTGACATTGTTCAAGTCATATTAACATAAATTTCTAAATGATAAAATCCGTAGCTGATGTTTTATTTAAAGTAAATGTTGTGCTTAAGCATTGTTATATTTATGATTAATTTGTAAACCGGCTTAATAATTGTAGATCACTTTATCACAGACATGCAATGACTTTAATGTTTCAACAATCAGAGTAGTACAGTGTTGCCTTAAATTATATATGTTATGGACAAAGTGATTAATCGGGCATTATTCATAATGCCCAGTCATTATGAATAATGACCAAAAAGGGCGCGCAGTGTGATAAATATTGATTAATTTATCAAATTGATCGGTCATTATGAATACTGCTATCACCTAGTTCGGCAAAGTGATAATAATAAGTTGAAGAGTGATCATCGGACATACGCTAGCCAATCGGCACTCTGAATTGCCGATTGTATCGCATTGAGTGCGTATCGCGTTTAGTACCGAATTTAAAATTGTGCGACATTAATTAATTTGATTAAAAAACTACTTATTTCATTTAAAAATATTCAATTTTGTGCATAATTTCAAAATATTTAAAAAAAACATGTAATCTTTTAAAACATATACGATTAACTATATTAATTGAATGGTATAATTTTACTTGTGTGCACCATCATGGCAGCGGTCGCAACTGTTTGTGCTCCCGACGGATTCTTCTCGGAGGGGAGCTGCCGGCAGGCCGCCGATTGTTTAACGTCTCTAGATATTGATACATACTGGTTATTGATACGTGTGTTCAAGAACTACTGTGAATAAATAACTAATGACGTTCGACAATCGGCGGCCTGCCGGCGGCTCCTCTCCGAGAGGAATCTGTCGGGAGCATAAACAGTCGCGACCGCCACCGAATTCGGTACTAAACGCAATACGCACGCGCAACTCACATATGAGTGCTGATTGGCTAGCGCATTTTAGATGATCACTTCTCAACGTATTATTATCACTTTGCTCGACTAGATGATAGCAGTATTCATAATGACCGGACAATTTGATAAGTTATTGAAATTTATTACAATGCCCGATTTTGTTAGTCATTATTCATAATGACCAAGCATTATGAATAATGCCTGTATTAGTCACCTTGTCCATAACTTATATATTCAATATTTCACTGCTTTTCAGAATTTTTAGGAATTTAACAAAATATTCTTGGCTTTCCCAAAGTATAGATAATAAAACAGAAATGTAAAATTTGGAAAGTAAGGATATAAAATTAAGAACATAAACATAAATGAAATCATGTAAAACTTTTATTTTGTTGTCAAATAGTAATTCGAATACTTAACCGAATTTTTCTGAAATGCCAAATGAAAGATATTTTAGTATGGAATGAATTGCAAAAATATAGAAATAAATAGCAAAAGGCTGTAATGGCAATAAAATTGCTGTTGTAATGAACAGATGTACTCTTGAAATTTTTAAAATTTTGAGAAAATCATTACCCAAACCTTCTAAACATCAGCCAGGAAGACCCAAAATCATGTTTCATAAGGGATAATAAATCGAATTTTGCGCCTTGCATCGTAACGGAATAAATCCGTTTGTCAAATTTTCTTTAAAAGTAGATTAAAAATATCAAAAGGCACCGTTCATCAAGAAATTTCAGCAGCTCCACATATGAAATTTGCTGCCCCGATGAAAAACCGCAGCTAACAAAACATCACAAATTAGAAAAGTGCAGTGGGCTAAAGATTACATGCTGTGGAATGACCAATGGCTCTCGTTTCTTTTCAGTTATGAAAAGAACATGTGGATAGGCCAAATGAATGGGCTTTATTGCTGATATGATATTAAGAAATAGGAACACATTTTTTCAGCAGATAACATAATGATGATGTTTTAATATTGTAGGACTGCATTGGATTTAATGTTTTATCAAATTTAATTACTTTAACTGGTGGACAGACATCTAAAAGGTATTAAGAAGTGTAAAAAGATAATTTATTATTTATTAAAAAAAATTCAATAACTTGATTGAATTTTCTAATAGCACAATACCAATGCTCACTGCTCACACTCAACAACTAAATGACTCGAAGATTACATTATTAAGTTATAAAGTGGCCAGCAAGACGAGCGAACATAAATTCGACTGAGAACTTGTGGTACATTCATACTCAAAAATTACGCTAATAACATGCATATTAAGACGGTTTCAAAGCTTAAACAAAAACTCGTTAGTAATGGTTCTGAATGAATTCAGAAATTTTTCATTATTTAATTGATTCGATGCCTGCTTTTATTTTTTCACTTATTAACCATAATAGTAGTACTATTATGGTTTCATATTAAAAAAAACAATTTTTATCTATTTATTTTATGAATTATTGCTCAAAGTTTAACCTTATCTATATTTTTGGGAAACACTGTAATATATGTTTACATAGACTCGAATATTTCCAAGATTACACTTTTATTGTATCCCATAGATTTGCCATCTCTGTGAAAGAGTTCAAATTCGTTTCAGTACGCAGTGAATTAACAGTAAAATCTCAAGGAAAATAATAAATAAAAATTAACATTATTTTCATAATGATATTTGCATTTTTATTTCATCACGTGGATATAATTGATTTATCGAATATTAACTATAATAAATACAAATTATGAAAGTCATACATCACATTCTGGGCAAAGTAACTCGGATATTTTATCTTTATCCGACGGACCCTTTATAAACATATTTTGAACACAGTACACATAGTCTCATGTCAGCAATTCGATCTTCTCTGCTTAAATAAACATACCAGCTTTTTTCTCATTGTTCGTCTTCCTGTAGGTCCAGCTGCAAGACCTATCATGGATTTTGCAAAAGGATGCACACATTTAATGATAGTTGCTGTAATAATTTTACCTTTCTTAGTGATCTTAAACTCTCTGCCATGTGGTTAATTATCCTTCGCTTCAGGATATAATTTTTTTCTCTTTAAAAATAATTGTAGGTAGCAAGACACGCCTATTCACACATATTCAGGTGCTACAAGATGTACTTCTTTTCCTCCTTTTCTGGCATATACTATTCGCTGTTCATGAAAAACCAGTCTACAGTTTTGTATATTAGATGAGCTTGATAAAAATATATAACAGGCCAATAAATCCCTCATCTTTTAAATTAGTCGCTGACAACACCGCTATTCACTTTATTCTTTCTTTATTCTTTATTCAACAAAATTACAAAAGATACCTATGGCCGCCCCGTATAACAAATGAATAACATAACAAACTCCACTAAAATACAACAATTATGTTAGGTTAAACACGCTTTCCAGCCTTTTCAAATTTCATATTCTGAGTCTTTCTTCAGGAATCAACTGGATGACAATGATCATCATTATCAGAATCAGTATTATTATTATATACATTACTCTATTTTACAGAATATCTTTATGTTGTTTATAATAATATAACGCATGCAAGAATATTCGTGATCCAAATAAGGCCCACGTGCTTTATTTGGTGCATGAATTTTCGATGCATAGAAGAGCACAACAATATGCAAATTTATATTTTTTTTCTACATTATATAATAAAATTTGTGATTACTGAATTTGTTAGCTGTCTAATGTTTCATAACATCTACTTCACTTGTATTTAAATGAAGATTTTTATGTATTGTTAAACACATTCTTATTGTCGTGAAATTTACTACATTTTTTTTCTTTATCTAAAACACCGCTTACTTGAATTAGAGAAGAAAATATCGAGTAGAGTCCGCTAATTACCTAAATAATAAAACGTTATTCGAATATATTTTTAAAGAAGAAATTTGGCGTGCCTTTACTTACCCTTATTACAAAATGTCTCTTTATATACAGGAATCCACCTAACGATATTCCTAACGGAATTCTTCCAAATCTTTTCATAAAATCGATGGTCTATAATGAAAAAATAATTAAAATAATGCAAACAAATAAATTATATTATAATCATCCAGTAATGTTCAAAATAACCACTCAGTCGGTTTGACGAAAAACACAAATTTTATATTTACAGTAAATGTACAAAATAATCCAAATTAGAGTTACAATTAATTATGCACAACACTAATTCCAACAACAACCGACTATTCCCGTACAAATTCGTCGAAAGAACTCCTTACGAACAAACAGACTTGTAATTAACAAAACCTCCGAGTCAGGAACAAGTTCATACACAAACACGTAACTTCCAACGAGAAAGTTAGTTAGCACCTCGATAACGACGATCTCCCTTGATCCGATCCGATCCGATCACCTCCGATACGATGCCAGCCGATCCCCATACGAACTTCGATCCGAGCTTAAATAGTCGACGGCGCTCGAACCCTGCTCCAATCAAATTTGAATGTTCCCGCAACGGCCGCCAACGGTCACTTCCCGCCGGCCAATCGTCCGATGGTTGACGATTGGAAACTTAACGGTTCTTCCCACGGAAGTTCCTAACGGTCGTTTCCAACGGCCGATCCTAACGACTTTTCCGTTATGACAGTTCGTTATAACAAACAGGTGGGAATCGCGCGTCTTGGCGATTCCATACCTTACACATCCTATTATTATTATTATTATTATAGATATTGTATAATGACTTAATAAAAATAATCTGTTGTATGAAATTGAATTCTTGTGTATTATATTGTTTCGTCGTGTAATAAAATAAGCAAAATAATCGTGCAGGACAGACGTTGTTGTGTTGTATTGTGTATTATATGTTTATTTAAATATCACGTTTACGGATGTTCCAATTTCTGTACCAATGTGTGTATATTACTTTCAATAATAAATGGCTGCATTCAGAAATTGTGAGTTTGTTGTTTAGAACAAATTCTAATTAGTCTTCGTACGATTAATGTAGAACAGTAGAATGATTATTAATACACACTGTTATTTACAATTGAAAACAACATTAATTCATGAAAATTAAGCTAATACAATATGTATTACTTTTAATACGTGATTTTTGTTATCGTTTTAAGTATTGATAAATATATGCAAAATATGTACTCGTTAGTGATATTCAATTTAATATATATGTGAGCCCGCGGATTGTTAATGGGATCTAAAAAATTAATGTTAATCGTTTTTTCGAAATGTAAATATCCCGATAAAAAAAACGGAAAATTAGGGCGGAGGTCACCGGTTATATCAACACGTCAGTTGGAAAGTTGACACTTAACTGTCAAGAAATGCAATTCATCTTCAACATTTGACAAGCGAGAGCTACCGGAAGCTCGGGGCGATCGAACTGGAAGTTATATTTTATGATAGTGCCACCTAGACTCTCGGACCTCCATGCAACGGACTCGACCTACTCCTAGGAGAAGACATGGAGGAATCCTACCGCTTCCATGCGCGCACGATCGTCGCATACTGCTCTACATATTCATACTTACAGGTATTTCGAGGCTAAACTTTGTTAACTCTCTCTCCGATATTCAGATTAGGCCTGCGACATAGCTTAGAGATTAGTCGCCAATTTTGTGTAAATAGTATAGCTCATAATCACATTATATAGCCTCGTGTAATCTAAAATTAGTTATTCAATAAATGCTTTGTTATTTTGTTAAACCTGTGTCCTGTCACTCCGGAAACACGAACACCTGCCGACTTGCTCAACCCCCTTGCCACTCGATTTCAACCCAACCAAAAGACAAAGTGGGCGAATTTTACAAACTCGGTGTGTAAGTTGCAATTAGGGTACTGACCCTGTGCCCTCGTAATCTCACATATAAAAGAAGCAATCAATTCTTTTTTATGACATCATCACAACGCCGGCTGCAATTTTTTCTCACAATATTCAGTTTTTTAGTAGTGTATTGCCCTTTGACGTAATGCTTTTTCTGTTAGCAAAATAATCGTGCAGGACAGACGTTCATATATAGTAAATCGTGACCTCCTGAAAAAATCTTTCCACACTTCCTGTCGACCTTTACTTATCTAATACCATTATTGAGAATTCGGAAGGATAGACAGGCGGCCAGTAGATATTTATAGGTCTAAATTGTTTTCAAATTGCAGCCGAATTAGAAATATATGTGTGTGTATCAGATCTAAGTGTTAACAAGCGAAGTTATTACCTCTAAATCATCATTATTTTATTATTTGTTTATGAAATCATTAAAACTATCATTTCAAACTTTATATGTATGTACTGAGTTTTTTATGTTTTTATTTCAATAATAGTAATGTTACTTTTTTAAACCTTAGAAAAGAATGTAAGTTTGTTTTCAGTATTGTATGTGACACTTTTTCAATACCCATTAATTTTGGTTTATTTTGATTCCTGTTAATTCGGATCGGTATAAGCCCTGTTCAATTCGGATAAACGGCTTTATGAACAATGGAATGTGTTTTTACCTTTATATTCTATTTATTTTTAATTTATTCTACATTAACAACAGTTCTTGTTTCTTCATCAGTATGAATGTATTAACAGACAATTTTTTAATGTGAATTGGTTTTATAATTTCGTAAATATCAGCTTTATGTTAAAGATGTCGCATACGTTATATGTTCCTTCATGCTGTAGGTAATATAAGTTAATAATAAAAGTGTTTTCGTTAAAAGAAAAATGTCTGTAACTTCATGTATGCAAAATTATAAATTTGACCATACCTTTAACTTGAATAATATTGATAAATTAGATGAAAAAAATTTTTCCATGGAAATAAAATTGTCGTACATCTGAAAATACAAACGAAAACATTAGGCTTACATTCAGAACAATTAACAGTACGAAAATTATATAATATGATTGAAATGAATTTAATATAATATATAATATTACTGATTTTTTCAACTTAGTTTTATTGTAATTACTCTTGTAATATTTAGTGGTTTTATTCGTTTGTATTTTTGCTAATATTTTAACCTACAGTTATATTTTTTACATTAAATTATGAAGTTATTTTCAAAAATGATATTAAAAAGTTTTACGTATTACTGGTGAAATATCATTTATGACAGGCCAATGTCGATGTAGTGTAAACACCTAGAATATGAAGCTTTACCAACGGCCATCCATGCGCAAGTGTCTTTCAAGTTTACGTCACGTGTATAGCATATCATAGCCTAGTATTTCATAGGGATACTGGGCTATGATATGCTATACACGTGCTGTTTGGAACCACCCCGTTTGTTATATGACCATTTGTCGCATTCCTTATAATAATAATACAGTCCTATACCTAAATTAATATGCCTCAATGTCCTCAATTTATTATAATCTTATTTCGTATACTAGTACGTATCTATACAGGTAAATTAAATAAATCGACAATTTTCTAATCTGTGAAATTGTGTTGCTGTATCCTTAAAAGAAGTTTCATAAGTTTTGTTTAATAGATACGTACTAGTGGACGAAATCAGATTATTAATCCTATCACCAATTTGTTTTGTGTTACTAAGAAAGTGTTTTTTGGTAACACATTAAGAGCCAGACTCATAATACCTCAAGTAAAATATCCAGCATATCTGAGAGTTTTTTGAATTGTAAATCTATTAAAAATTTCTAGGATTTCTTTTTCGTAATAGATTATTTGTCACCAGATAGAAGGATGACAAGTAAACCGCTATGAAATCTTTCTATTTGGCATGGGAGCCATCTCATTTGATATTTATTTGAATCCTTTAATTTTAAACTTAGTATTAGTTAGCATAGTCACTGCTTATTTTTTCTAACTAAAAAGTATGTACTGTACATAGCAAAATATTATACTGTATTGAAAGTAATTGTTAATATTCTTTAATGAAATATTTCTAAAGAACTACTTAGAAAATTTTGAGAGCGTTCTTAGATTTTCTCATAGGAAAAGAATAGATTTTAAAATCGCATTTAAAAGCTTTTGCTTTTTCTATGAGAAAATCTAAGAACTCACTGCCAACCTTAAAATATGTTAAGTGATTTAGTTAATACTAAAAGTTTATACGAACCAGTGAAGTAAGAACAGACAACCCCCAACAAAATATTTTAAATGCACTCAAGGAAAGACCAGAAATACAGCTGATAAAAACACGTGTATAAAATTCCATTTCTACAAATAATACTGCATACAACAAGAAACAATTAATATAAAGCAAGTGAGTATATATAAAGGGTAAAAGCACATTCCATTGTTCATTAAGAGCTTGGAAAAATTCCCAGAGTTCGATGTATTTAACAAATGTATTTTCTAATTCTTCCTTTAAAAAACGACTTCTTAATTTCATTTCAGTTAATTTGTCGGCCAGTTTGCTTAGCCTCTTTTCTATGAAAATTAATGGAACTGCAAAAATTAAAATGATGTAGCAAATTTGGCCCACGTAGAAAATGTACAATACTGTATGAAATAATGTACAGATTAACGCTTCAGTGTCTGTTCCGTTTTGTCTTTTAATTTTCAGATAAAAAGAAAAACAAGATATGGAGGTAGCTATAGAAATTATTCCCACAATACCAAGAAAATAAAGTAACAAATACTTTTGTAATTTTTCACTTATATCCTTTTTACCGTGGTAACTGGTTTTAACACAATGAAATGAAATTTGATTTCTTTTTAATATAGTAAATTGCCCGGCGAAATACTCTGCTGAAACCAGTGTTACTATTGCTGACGATAATTTGTGATCATTAAAAATATGGAGAACACGTAAAGCGTATATATCAGGATTGTATATTCTAAACACACATAAAAATACTACGGTCCAATAATATATTTCAATTAAACTATCATAAATTTTATATAAACAAGAGGGTGTAGTTAACTTTCGTTTATCTGTTTCTTGTCTGATGCACTGGCAAGGAATGTAAAGATTCAGACCAATAATTTCGCAGAATTCACTATAGGGAAAATGATGTAGGATAAGCACGAAGAACGATGCAATAACGGTGGCATTTTTAAAGAATTAAAAGGCTTCGTGTAACATATGACTCCTAGTAATTTTTGTTTAAGCTTTCTTTCTATTCCTTTCCTCTGAATATATAAAACAAGTTATTTATACTCGTATTCTCGTTGCCAAGTGATGGTACCATTACATTTATCATTTAGGTAATGCATCGTCTATTCGTGCAGTAATGCCATTTAGAAGCTGGAAAGCTTATTCTTAATGACATATAAATTTTAAGAATTCTGAAAGCCTCCTTCATTTCTGAAATTACTATAACAAAATTTTATATAAAGCTATAATGAGATGAAACTTAATGTGTCATTACATCACGAAGACATTTTCCTGTTAAAATTCATAAAAGTTTTCTTTATTTTTCGTGTATAAATTAATTATTTTCGGCAAAATAATTTACGCATTTATATAATTATGAAGAATTGAAAAGGACTGAAGTTGACAAAAATAAAATATTTAAATGGAATGTTAAGAATACAAGTAGGCTGTATTATAATTGTGCGATTACCGACTATTGACTGTTTGTTAGATTATTTAGAATTATTGAACGCCGAAGTGACAAATTTCTTAAACTAATATTGTGAACACATGTTCTATAAGTTATGTGGACTCTTGGTGTTTCTTATATGCCATAATAGTATGTATAACTTTCTGTTTTCTAAATAAATAATGAACTCAAATTGTAGACTGCGAGAAACAAAAAAGATTTCGAACTGTTCAAGTTTCAAAATTAAATATGTTTGTAGTAGCCCAAACATATTGTAATATATAAAAAGAAAGGAAATTGCTCTAATTTATGAAAATTTATATAAAGGAATATTACTTCGATCAAATCAGAATAAACAATCAAACAGAATTGTTATATATAACGGAGGAAAAGTATGGGAATTGGTCAGAAAATGACCTCTTAGAGTAATTATATTTTTAGACTTAGGGCACGTCTAGAAATGCTAAAAAACTCGAGAAATTTTAATAAATGTTTAATATTAAGGTGTCTATACTGTGTGTATGTGCATTACACTATTTGGTTCACCCTTTTTGAAGCTTAATAACACCCGAAAATTTTCAAAATTTTGAAGAGAGAATGTGTCACAATAAATAATTGTTAGTAGTTGTATCTAAATATATACACTACGAATTATTAATTTTTAGCTCGTCGTTATTACTAAATCAAGTATTCGCTTTTCATTTAATTACTATATTTCTAACTGTTCATAAAATCTACGTTTTATTGTTTCTTTTGCTTTTGTAATTTTTATTGTGTTCATAACAATTCCGCAATGCTGAGCTACTGCTGCCTTTACTTTATTATTTTTTTTTATTGATCTTATAGGTTCTTTAATTCGAATATTTAATTATCTGCTTGATTCACCTTCATACTGTACTGAGTTCAGTACGTTATATTTTTCAATAGAACAAATTTGAGAAATAAAGGAAGACGATTTAGTAAAATTTCAAAGGTCCAATATCCGATTAATATTTCGCTTACCACTTGCAATAATATGATCCGTATCACTAATGGTGATTTGATGATATTAATTTGGCTGCATTCTAAATTTTCATATTGTTTGACGTGTTTCATATTCATTAACTTTCGTACTCTTCAGAGATTTGAATTAGTAAATCATGCAGTGATAATTGTATACCTTTGAATACGTAGAATGATATTAGACAGAGTAAGTGGTGCTCTATACAAAACACTAAATATGATAAGAATAGAAGATAAAAAAATTATTTATTAACAATGTTTAATAATATTGCTCAGAACGTTAGAAAATTATGTTACTGTGTTTAAAATATTTGAATTATAGATACATTTTTAATGCAAATAGATAGGTAAACAATTTTTTATTCTACTATCTCAATTATTTTTACATAAAGAAATACTTTAATACTCATTTATTTTCAGTAAAAAGTATATTGAAATTCGAGAGATAATGACTTTATGTAACGAGACTTAATGATCACCACTTTTTACACGTTGTATTGTGAAAAGAGAAACAAATGAACTGAGCTCAAATTTACAAATAGAAACACGTCTAAGCTGTTATGTCAGTCCTTGTTGAGCAACTGCTATTTTATATGGGTTATGGGTTAAATCCATTTGTAACTTGTAACAGCGAAAACAGATATACAAAATTTAAGAATGTGTATATTTAGTTAATTCGAATCATGTAGAGGGTTTAATAACAATACATTTAATATTAAATGAAAAAGGTTTACTGATACCATTTATCTCTAAAATTTAAAAAGTAAGAGAATTTTAAACAATATAATAGATATGTTACTATAAAAGTGATTATAGATAACTAATAACCCATCTGTCTATTGATCTCATACACCTTTGTTATTTAACTATTTTAATTTGTCTTATCTATAATTAATTCTAATTCTAATTTCAGTAAAAATTTATTACAAAATAAAGTCAAAATTAAAGTAAAAGAAGTGTAATTTTCTAACAGATAGAAATATTTAACAATCATTTTTAAGTATCCTTAAATCGAATAAGTTTTGGAATTGAGTTGAATTTAGTATTCAATTAATTTACAGATAATAATAGGTTACACAATTGTATTAAGTATGTAATCTATTATCTAAAATTGATAATAGATAACCATATATTATTTGGATTTATTCCAATAGAAGAATAATTAGTATAAAAAATCAAATAAAACTTTTAATATAATTGTTTGTACACAGCAGAAAATTATTTACTGTACTTCAATTTCTACCTTTAATTTCTTTTAAAAACTGTGAATATACAGAAGTAGCTGTATTTTTGTTTTGTAATTTTTGCTGTATTGTCATAGAAGAATCTGACGATAATTGCAGAAGGATTTTTTCGTAACTTCACAACAAAAAATGATTTAGATTACAATTCAGATTTTAGATATCATCTACTGCATGTTTTATTCGGCTTTATCTTCAGATCGAATGCAAAATTAGAACACCATTAAACACATAATAATCTTACTAACACACGAAAACATAAATATTTTATGTAATATGAAATGATCAAAGTTTAATGTGAGAGAGTTGTTCTTATTAGAAAAATTGGGATAAAATGTACATAAATGTCGAAAATTAACTCCTGACAGCGCTTAATTCTATCGGCATAAACCTAAAAAGAAATCGTTTATTTATGATAATATCAGCTATAGAAGTACTGTATACTAATCACGACGTGTGTAATTTAAATCCACACACTACGTGGTATATAAATAGAAACTTTTTTATATCTGTGCATTAATTTTATCTTTAACAATGTTAAAGTGTTTTCTATTGAAATTTTCTCTGTACTTTAAATGTAAAATATTTACATAATTCAGTATATTTCTTTAATTAAATGTAACAGAAATGCATTAAGAATACTTTTTTAATTTTTATTAATACAAACATGTGCTAATATATTTAAACAAGTTTTTAAATTTATATTAGACGAATCATTTTACACCATTGTTTTTAATAATACTTTACTTTCAATTATTATATATATATATAATTGAATTCTGTCTATACAACACAAAATATTACAACATTTTTGTGCAATAAACAATAAAACAGATCGATTTTATATTAATAGTTTGATTTTTTTTAAAATACTCGTTTTATTCCTTAATTAAGAGTCATTAATTTGAATAATAAGGAATATCGATCCATTAAGATACTATTAGGAAGAAACTGATTTATCTAACTCGCATACTGACTTTTTCGTAGAGTCTGTTTTTTGTCTTTCTTTTCCACCGATAAACAATATACATGAATACAATCAGAAGAATTACAATTACCATACATAGAACAATAACATAAACTTTCCATTGTAGAGAAGAAACTACAATTACTTCAGATCGTGTGCAGAAATCACCGGAAACAATTTCGGCAAAAGATATAGTCAACGAATTCGTTTGACACGAAACTTTTGAGAAATCGGCAATCTTCTGCATATTCTTTAGCAACCAAATTTTAGTAAAACGTGAATCACAATCACGTCTCCAATTGTTTCCCGATAAGAAAATTTTAAATTCTTCAGAAGTGTCGATGACATTCATTAATCCCGGAGGAAGTTCTGTCAACCGATTTTCATCTAATGACAGAAATGTGACGTGTGAAGGAAAGACACAATCGGGAAAATTATTTAAAGAATTATTGCTTAAATTTAGATGCCTGACGTTTTCCCATGTATCGAAAACCACATTTGACAATTCTGTTATGTTATTATTACTCAAATCGACGATGGTTGTATTTTGGGGTGAAGCTTCTGGTATTCTTTTTATTCCTTTTCCAGAACAATTTAACTTCACGTTGTTGTGTTCTGAAAAACAATCACAATTCAGTGGACAATAATTTCCTATTTTAATAAATTTCGTGTATCCTAGCACGTTCCTTTCTTCTTCGTAACATTTCATATTGTGTACATTTAAAAACATTTTTAATGCTACTTCTAAATTCGACTTAAGTGTAAAAACAAACTGCTGTAGTTTGTGGTCACACGTGATTGAATTATTGTTTAAATTATAAGTCGGCATTTAAAATCCATACGTCCACTCATCCATGTAAATTGTTCTGATTTTGCAGTTAGACAGATCTATTGTCAACTTATTTGGAGTGTAAATTGGCAAATTCACTGTTTCAGAGTGATTATTTGAAAAATTTACTGTAGTCAAGTTGTATTCTGTCCAATTTATCATGGGCCATTCTGTCAAACCAGCATTACTTACATCGAGGTGGCGTAGATGCTTGCTTTTACCAAAAGGATGTTTTCCAGAAATGTCAGTAATATTGTTGTAAGAAATATCGAGAAATAGTAAATTATTCAATGTAAAGAAAATGTTTTCAGGTAAATGTTTCAGGCGATTTAATGCTAATATTAGAATTTGCAAAGATGACAAATTGAGAAAAACATCTTCTGGAAGATTTTCTAACCGATTTTTCAATAGGGTTATGTATCTCAGATTTGAAAGTCCATGAAATATTCTTCTTGGAAGTGTTGTTATTTCGTTACCAGAAAAGGAAAGCAATATCAGCATGTTATTATTTTTCAGAAGATTTTCTGGGAGATGTTCAAATTGATTCAAATCTTGATCTACAGCCGTTAAATTAATGAAGTCAAAAAATACATCTTCTTCGAGTGCAGAAAAGGAACAACCCCATGCACTTAATACACTCAAGTTGTGCAGTCCTTTGAAGAATCCAACCGGAATTTCTGATAATCTCTTGTGTCTATCCATAGAAAATGTCTTTAAATTAGAGAGACGCTTCAACATGTCGGCAGGTAAATCCTTTATTTCGTTCCAACTTAAATACAAATATTCCAGTCGTGTGAGATTTCTAAAGACAGATGGAGGAAACGATTCGATATGATTGTTACTTAAGTCCAGTTTTGTCAAATTCTGAAGGTTGTAAAATAGATCTTCTGGTAAAACTTTTAACAAACCATTCGTGATGTATAACTCAGAAAGATTAATTAAATTTGAAAAAGGTCTTTTTAGAAATAGACTGAAGTTATAATTTTTAATCTGAAAATATGTCAGAAAAGGAACATTGATGAAAATCAAATGAAGTAAATCAGAAGTTCTCACGCTTTGAATTACGACAGATTTCAGAGATAGCAAATTAATGAACGATGCGCTATCGAAGTTTCTCTCGTATTTTGTGTACAATATCTTTACGTTTTCGACTTTATACCCAATAGTAAATATTCCAAAGTCCATCGCCGACATGTAACAATCATTGAACGTTATATTCCGTACGTTTATAACGTTTAAACATCGCAGGAAATCAGTGTCAATTGTTTCCTGTTGGCAATTGATCAATATGGACTCATTGAATATTTCAACAGAGGAATGTTTACTCGACACATGGCAACAGTTTGCTGACGATGTACAAGAAACATTACCCCAATTTTTCCAAAATTGTTCACAAGAATTTACTATTACGAATAGGAATTGTAGAAAAATAACAAACCTCATTTTGTCCAATTAGTCTTCTTTTTCATTTGATCCCTCGGAAACAATAAACAAAACCACACTATCCCAGGTTGCTAATATTACTAACATCTCTTTAGCGGTTGATAACACGATAAATTATGACGTAAAAGATATCTATTAGTCATATCATAGAAATATTACGGAGATACCGGTGTTTTTTCACTCAGTTTTATCTCAAGACAAATTTGAAGCTATAATTAAATTTCACAGGCACACCTGAATTATAACATTTAAAAGAAAAGACTAAGAAGAAATATTTCATTTTTCATAATCTATTTATTAACACAAAGCAATGTATTATAATTTTTTGAGATACAATTGTTATATAATATATTGTACGCATTAATTTTTTCATTGCATACAATGTGTACTCAGCATAGAGAGACTACAGACTTAGTACACTGTGTACAGATCGCTGAGGTAATTAGTATACTGAACAAACAAACTATTTATGTACAGTACTTTTCTACAATTAACTTTTGTCAAAAAATGACTCCCAGATTTTTACATTTTTGGCCTCAATTAATAGTACGGTGGGAGAGACACGAATTTGTACACCTTGTTTAAAGCTTAATAACTCCTTTGCTTTTTGTCGGAAATTTCTGAGATTTTGCACGGAGGTTTGCGTATTTGAGTGATTAATGCTTTTAAAATTTGGTGTTTAAAAATTGAAGAGTAAATGAGATAATGGGAAACGTGTGTATTTTTATTAGAGCTTGATTTCATTACGATTTTACTTGTATTAGCATTTACAATTTTCTATAAAATTCATCCCTCTATTTAAAATTAAGATTTTTTCTATATGATAATGGTTAATATCATAAGAAAATTTATAAATATGATAACAAATTTAGCCACCAAATATTTAAATGTTTGCAGGAAAGTTGTAAAACTCGTTGCTGGTTTATTTGTTATTCTTGCTTTATTGTAATAGTTTATACAAATTTTACTAAGCTAGAAAATGCATTTCAGGCCTTGTGCTCATCTTTAGAGCACTATTTTAGATGTACTGTACTTAATTAGTATAAATTCTATAACTGGTGTAATCTTAATGTATTTAAATTTATAATATAGATGATGCATTCATTATAGCGTACTTTATGTCATTTGAAGTTTTAAGTTGAAGTGTAATATAAAAAAAGAAGAGAGGAAAAAGACTTAAATGTATTTCTTTGTGTAATAACGTTAGCATAAAAAATTACAAGTGTGTTCCTTGCATTATTATTTCTCTTAAGCAAAAGTTATGCTTATGTCAAAGATATTAAACAATATGGATTTTGTGTGTTTGTATTGACGTTTATACACGTTAACAAATAATTAAATAGCAATATACTTAAAGAATGTTAACTTAATCAACTTGTGAGGACCGGAAGCCCCCCTGTTCTCTCCCTTAAATTTTAAGATTAGATAACTATTGAAGTTTAATTTATATTGTTTTATAAAATATATAATTTTTTCTATGATAAAACATACATTTGGTGAAAGAAAGACGTTTTTGTTTAAAACTCCCTTGCAGATGTTAACAAAACTTTTTCACGCACCAGGTCATCCTCCTCACCATTGTTAAACTTAATTATTCCCAAAAAATTTACTTTAGAAAACCCTTTTGTTTTATATTATTGTATGGGAATTTAATTGAATTATTTGAAATTTGTTAATATTTAAGATAATATAAAATTTATTAAATAAAATAATTGATTTTAGAAAAGAGAGAATTTCACCTCCCTTTCATAACAAAGAAAATGAAGCTCTGTTTTAAGATCTTTATCATTAACAAAAACAGGTTGACGTGAATTGGCTTACCCCTTGTTTTACCCCTAATGTGATGTAATATTGCGTATACGCGAACTGGTTGCCATGGCCACACGTCAACCAAATGATAATGAAAGTCAATTCTTTTTTACTCCTGGAGCTTGCCCTGAATTACAGAATAAGCATACAATATTTGGAAAGGTAACTGGAAAAACATTATCTAATATGTTAAAATTGGAAGAATCTCTTGTGGATAAAAATGAAAGACCATATTATCCTCATAAAATTATTGAAACAAAAATTTTATTAAATCCATTTAATGACATTGTTCCTAGAGAGGAGACGCAAGTTGTTTTGAAAGTTGAAGAAAAACCGGTTAAATCATAACTTTCAAAAAATTTTAATTTATTATCATTTGGAGAAGAAGCAGAAGAAGAAGAAGCTGAGAATGATCTAGTTGCACAAGATTTTCGTTGAAAAAGCAAAAGTAGTCATGACTTTGCTAATGATCCTCATTTTAGTTCAATGCCAGCAGTAGTCGATGATGCCTCAAATGACAGCATTGAACTCGATACTAACACAGATAAAAACAAAGACATAAATTCACTAGATAATATTCGTAAGAAACTTCAAAAAAGTGTGAATTCTAAATCAATAGATGATAGTTAAAAATCGCCTGAAAATGAAGAATACGAGAAGAGAAAAGAGATTAGGACAGAAATTAAAAAATTAAAAAGAGAATTGAAGGAAGAAGACAAAAAAGTTGATAATGAAGATGAAGAAATGGATACAGTTAAAAGAGAACCTACAGATAATGAACTTTTGGAAGCTTACCATAATGAATTAGACAAACGCAAAAAGAAGAAGAAAATTCAAAAGCAAGGAAATCGGGAAGAAACGACTTTAGCATTACTAGCTAAATTTCAAGCCAGACTTAAAAGTGCTAGGGACGAAAATGCAGACAAAGACAATAAAGTTGAAAGAAGTAATGAAGATGACGACGACGACGACGATGGTGGTGGTGACGGATGGCTACGTCATCAACTATATTTTGAAGACAAAGGACCAGTTTTAGCTAAATATGCCAGTATAATAACAGAAGATACATACGAAATATTTGATCCCAGAAATCCAATTAACCTAAGAAGAAAAGAAGCAAGTAAAAAGGCAATAAAGAAACATCATTAATTTTATAAATATTTAAATTTATTACTAATATCCATCAACTGTCCGTTTGGATATGTCGGGCTCTGTCCCTCACCATTCGGTCGCCCCATTGTGGGCCTGGCCGAACCCATGATGGGCCTACTAAAAGAGGCCCTATTAGTGCCCATAGGGCAAAAACAGTTAAAAAAAAATATCCATAAACTTCAAGCATTTTTTACTTATGGATCAGGGTTGCCACCCGAATACGGGTCGTTTTCTCCTCCTGGACGTACACTGCAGAAACCAATGGCCCAAGACCGTGACAAGACATCTGTTGTCACCGCTGTCCCTTCTGTGATACAGCACTGTAGAAATCCGTCTATGTTTGCTGGTGACACTACTGACAACCCAGCAGAATGGCTGAGGGAATACGATCGAATAGCGATATTTAACCACTGGGACGACATGGCATTCCTTGCCAATGCCTACTTTTTCCTAACCGGTACGGCTCGACAGTGGTATGAAAACGATGAGGCGGGTCTTGGCTCGTGGCAACAATTTAAGACTGAAATCCAGAAGGTATTTGAAGATGACCGGCAGCAATCCCGGCGAGCAGAGGAACTGTTAAAACGCAGGGCGCAGAAGCATGGGGAGAATACGCAGTCATACATACAGGATGTATTACGTTTGTGCAACAAAGTGAATCCGAATATGAAGGAAGCCGATAAGGTGTCTCATTTAATGAAAGGCGTTGCTGAAGACGTGTATCAGGCCTTGCTGACAAAAGAGCTAACCAACACAATTGAGTTCATCACCTGGTGTCACTACATCGAGGAAATGCGACAGAAGAGAGTCGGACAACAGAAATTCGACCGTCTACCTAATGTCGTACCTGTGGCTTCTTTGGAAGAACAACTTGATATGGTTGCTATCATCTGTCAGATTGTAAGAGAGGAAGTTCAACGTATCTTTGGTTTCCAGTTAGAAGATGCCGATCCAAAAAGTTCTTCACTTGATACGTTTGTTAGAGAGGAAGTCGAGAGAACCCTCGCACCAATATCCCAGTCTGTGTCGACCTGGACAACAACTCGGCCGAAACGGCGTCCTAGCTATGCTGCCGCTGCCCAGTGACCGCTTCCAGCTGCCGAATCGCCAGGACGAAAAACCGACGTGTGGCAAACAGAAGATAATCGCCCAGTTTCTTTCCATTGCAGGCGTCCGGGACACGTTGTGCGTTATTGCCGAGAGAGGAGGCAACTGTTTGATGCTTATCGCACAAATAGAGAGACACCGGCTGAGCAGCAGCCCTGCCGATTGTTTCCCGAAGACTATGCTCGCCCACCAGGGTCTCGAAGTTTTTCGCCATATGCTGGGGAAGAAAGAGGACACTCGCCGACTCGCTGACTCCTTAGATCGCCATCCCCATACCGCCGTCTTAGTCGATCTCCCCGTCGCAGAGCAGAAGAAAACTAAGTGATGCGACCTTTCTTGGGGGTGAGGCCGCTCACGCAGAAAATCCTCCTTCGACGACTGTTGCCCAAATGACCAGGAATTTCGTGGACATTAGTATCGATAATCAACCTTTACATGCCCTCGTCGATTCGGGAGCGTCTTTTTTTGTACTCGCTGAGGCCTATCGTCAGCAACTGCAGAAGACCATGTTCACTGACGTAAAGGATGTCGTCCTGAAGGTGGCAGATGGAAATTTCGTACATCCAGCCAGAAAATGTGTAGCGCAAATCAGTATAAATTGGAGATACCAACCATTTGAGTTTCTGGTCTTGCAGCATTATAGTCATAATGTTATCCTCGGTCAGGATTTCTTGGAAGCCTGTCAAGCCGTGATAGACTGTGGGCGTTCTGCCCTCCTCTTGGGGGACGACCTTCCAACAAAGGGGATAGAAACAGAAACGCTAGCCGAACCCTTCCGCTTATGCACTTTAGAGGATTGGTTCATCCCTCTATACTCTTTACTGAGAATAACTGTTTCATGCCCAGCAGCTCCCTGTTCATTCGAAGCAGTGGTAGAGGGCAACAAACGCTTACTGCTAAAGAAAGAAGTGGCTACCCCCTCTTCTATTATCCAACTGACAGAAGGCAAGGAAGCATTATGGGTTGCCAATGAGACTTGCAATCCTAAAACCCTTCCAAAAGGCATATGTGTCGGTGTAACAGAGCGATTACAAGAGCATAGTCTAACTGCCATTGACGAATGTGCGCTGCCAGAGCCTATAACGATGACCTTCACTACGAGTCTGCAGGCAGAAGTCCAGCATGAGTGGATTGTGTTGACTGCCTTGACCCCAACCCAATAATTGCAACTTCGGGACGTTCTTCGTCACTTTTCTGCAACCTTTAAGTTTGGTGGCAACAAGAGAGGCACTGCGAAATCAAGGTCAAACACCGTATTAACACTGGAGATCACCCACTGACCAGTCAAAGAGCTTATCGAGTGTCCCCCACTGAACGCCGAATTAGCCAGGAGAAAGTTCAAAAGATGCTGAGGGATGATGTAATTCAGCCATCTGAGAGCCCATGGTCATTGCCAATTGTCCTTGTGAGGAAGAAAGATGGACGCTGCCGTTTTTGCGTTGACTACAGGCAACTGAATAAAATCACCGAAAAGGATGTCTACCCTTTGCCACGCATAGACGATACCCTCAATTGCTTATGAGGAGCCAATTTTTTTTCCTCGATGGACCATTACTCAGGGTATTGGCAGATTGAGGTCGATGAACGAGATCGAGAGAAAACCGCTTTCATTACACCAGAGGGGTTATATGAATCCAAAGTCATGCTCTTCGGTTTATGCAATGTGCCAGCGACGTTTGAGAGAATGATGGAAAACTTGTTATGCCATCTGAAGTGGACTATGTGCTTATGTTATCTCGACGATATAGCCGTGTTTTCCAAAACCTTTGATTATTATCTGTTGCAGTTAACAGCCGTTCTAAGCTGCATACAAGATGCAGGCCTTCAACTAAACCTGAAAAAGTGTGTCTTTGGTGCTAACTAGATAAAGATTCTTGGACACCTAATATCAAGAGAGGGGATATGACCTGACCCCGAAAAATTACGAGCGGTCACCGATTTCCCTACCTCGGGTAATACGCATGACGTAAGAATTTTCCTGGGCCTCTGTTCCTATTACCGCCGCTTTATTAAAAACTTTTGCTGTAAAGCTCAGCCATTACAGCAGCTGTTAAAGAGGGAGTCCACGTTCAAGTGGGGTCAACGAGAAGTTGATTCCTTTGCCACCTTTAAAAGGGCACTCACTTCTGACCCTGTCTTAGGATTGTACAATGAGAATGCGCCAACAGAACTCCACACAGATGCCAGTGGTTACAGGATTGGGGTATCCTAGTTCAAATGCAAGATGGCGAAGAGAAGGTAATCGCTTATGCGTCCCGGACACTTACCAAGGCAGAGAAAAATTATTCGACAACAGAAAGGGAGTGTCTTGCAGTGATATGGGCAATCCACAAATTTCGGCCATATCTCTTCGGTAAACCATTTGTGGTAGTGACAAATCATCACGCATTATGCTGGTTAGCTGGACTGAAGGATCCCTCTGGAAGGCTCGCTAGATGGGCCTTACATCTTCAAGAGTACGACGTTTCCATCTGTTATAAAAGTGAAAAAAAACATAAAGATGCAGACTGCCTTTCGAGGAATTCCATAGATGTCGACACTTCTATGGCGGCTGGCTTAGTTGCCACACTTACGAATGTCGCCGCCGATCAGAGGAAGGACCCACAGTTGACAGCAGTAATTCGTGCTCTTCAACGAGCTGAGCCTGTCAAAGGCGACTTTGAACTTATCAATGGCGTTCTGTGTAAGAAAAAGTACGACCCGGCTGAAAAGAGATGGTTACCGGTGATCCCCAAAAACTTGCGCCTGACGATTCTGCAACATTTCCATGACGCCCCTATGGCTGGTCACTTGGGGGTCGCTAAAACTTATGACAGAATCCGAAAACGCTTCTTTTGGCCGAGGCTATACTGTACAGTAAAGCATTACGTTTTCCATTGTCAAGAATGCCAGAGAAGGAAACAGGTACCACAGAAACCCCTTGGTCGCCTTATTTCCATCCCACCAGCGTTAGCGCCTTTTCATCGAATTGGTATGGATTCGCTTGGTCTGCTCCTGAAATCACTCAAAGGTAATAAATGGATTGTGGTCTGCACCGACTATTTCACACGAAATGCTCTCACCAAGGCTGTGCCGACAGCTGAGGCCAGAGAAATAGCTAGATTCCTTGTTGATGAAATCCTGTTGAAGCATGGGGCCCCAAGAGTACTCATCACCGACAGAGGAACAGTTTTTCAATCCAGGCTTGTGTCGGAACTTATGCGGTGCTGCCAAGTAACACACAGTATGACGGCCGCATACCATCCGCACTCCAACGGCTTAACCGAACGCTTCAACAAGACATTAACTGATATGATTTCGATGTATGTTGGTGGTGAGCAGAAAGACTGGAACTCACTGTTGCCCTTCGTCACTTTCGCATATAATACTGCAAAGCAAGACGTTACTGGATTCACTCCATTCTATTTACTACACGGACGTGAAGCTGAAACAACAATGGACACGTTATTCCTATATGAAGCCAACGATCAACCCGACGATTACCTGGGGCATTTAGTCACAACGGCCGAGGAGTTGCGACAATTAGCTCGCGTACGTACATTGATGGCCCAGCAGAAAGATTGTGGACGATATGACGCTGCCTATCGGCCCATATCCTATCACCCTGGTGATCTTGTGTGGATATTTACATTGGTGCGCGAGGTGGGTCTGTCCGAAAAGCTCCTTAAGCGGTACTTTGGCCCATACAAAGTCCTTCGTCGCTTGTCTGATGTAACCTATTAAGTCGAGGACTTCGACTCCGCGTCCAAGAGAAGGAAGCTGAAGGATACTATCCACGTCCTTCGCATGAAACCGTATTGTGACCTCAAGATGCAGGACCCTGCTTTTATCTGTGACGTCAACAGCACTGCTGTTCGTGAAAACTGACGCCAGTGAATCAAATGCGCCAAGGAAAGAACCCCAAGCACAATGTCGGATGGGCCGATGACTCGTGCCAGAGCTGTAAGAAGTGCCTAAATTACAGCGAGGCGCCGTCTTCTTGACGTAACTCACTTCTCCCACCGTGGCATTCCTGGTCCAGTGGTCAGCATGGTCGCCTATCAAACGGGAGGTTTCCGGTTTAAGCCGCCTTGCTGTGATTGTTTTTTAGGGTATGCTTTTCGCCCGGGCTCAGAACAAATGTAAATCCGTATCATTTACATAAGGAAACCCCTGTCCTTACGCAGATATAAGCGCAAGCGCTCAGGTGGAGCGGAAGTATTTTCATCTGGCAGTGGTTGTACGTTTATCGAAGTGAATAAACACCTCTTTGAAATCCTCACGTCTGATTATCATTCGTCTACGTGACAATATTGAAAGATTCTGATTGGATAAAGCAATAGAATATTATCGAAATTCACACCGAAATCGGGGAGTTCGCTGAAAACTTTTGTCATGAGAGAAAGTCATTTGGGTTCTCCAATAAATAGTTAGAAGCTCCACATAGAGTAAAATATGGGAAAAGTGCCCATCATAAATATGGCCAGTCGTTAAGTGGAAGATAAAGGTTTAATATTATGTGCCAATAGAAACTATCTAGAATCGTCATAAATGAGGTATTACGATCCTGCAATATTAATGTAAGTTCTTTCTCTCGTGTGATAAGATATAGATTTTAGATAGACTAAGATCAAATTGAAATATTGTTCTAATATCTTTTGTATTTCATATTATTTGTTTCAATTAAATATATGATTGTTATTGTTAATATTGGATTCATCTCTGACTCAAATAAGAAGCAAGTTCTTACAAAACTTACCCATCGTCCCTCTCACTCGTTATTCCGCGAGGTTTAGGCACGTTAACTCGTAAAATTAATAAGTTAACTGCTGTCAGGAGAAAACGAACACACAGGGGCAGAAACGCTTCTTTGCACAAATGGGTATCTTTACAGATTTCTGTTGAAAAATAATACCTCTAGGAAGCCATCCTGTACTTCCGAGTAACTGTTAAGCAACAGGGTTTGTAAGTGGTGTGAAAAGTCATTTCCTACTTTCTGCACCCTGGCTACCCTCACAAACTCATAAATGACTGGCAGTGTTGGGTTTTTATGAACTCTATCAATGAAATTCTACTTGACGCTTGGACATATTATATAGTGAGTGCACGAAAGAATGCAATAATATATACATCTGTATGAGTAATATCTTATACTCTGTTGAACCAAGAATGCTTCTAAAACTCAAAATTGGATCGTTCAGATCAACGGTGGGCCCAGTGGAGTAGAGAGAATGTTCAACATTTTTTTCCAAAACGACAAGGTAACACCTATAATAACGTGAAATCAATGCTAAGTGTGTTCGTTCATTTCTAAATATGCATTCTAGAAAAATTAATTACTAGTATCAAGTGACAAAAATTTATGTAAAAATTAACTGTTTAGAATATAATTTTCTTAAATTCTCGCTGATCCGTTATTTCAAATAATCAATTGTTCGGGATACTAAGGATTGCACCCTATGGAATTTAGAGACTTCGAGTATATATTTAAACTCAGGGACCGAGATTAGTTCAAACGTACACTACTTTTGAACTGGAGGCGAAAAATAAGAAAGTTATCATACTTTTTTCCGGCGATCGCGCAATGATCGAGAGTCGTGTCACTCTCTCCACTTAGCTTATCGCGTGTTTAACAGGCAGTCCGGAGAGTCGGCCATATATACCTTCAACACAGGCAGATGATGTTAATCCACGAGCACACTGCAGTTGGAGTTAAGTTCTTTTCCCACACTCCCCGAATGGAGTTGCATAGATGACTGGCATGACTCATATGTTATCAGGAAAAGTGTCCTAGGCAGGGGCAAAATGCTACAAATTTGAAATGAAAAACATATATTTTTAATTAAATGAATTAAGAATGTTACTAAAAATTGCATTTTGACAATGTTACAAGAAATAATTTCTTGTTTATTATATAATTTAACATAAACAATTATAAAAAATAATTTTATACTTACAAAAAATTTTAATTTTTGCAATTGGATATGAAAAAATTGTTTACAATTCTAAGATCTGGTAACTTTTATAATGAAGCAAAGCAGAAACAAAAAGTACATAATGTGAAAAAAACAGATGAAGTAATTATATATTACAGCTCATTCACAAATGAAAATTTATGAGTAGTTTCAAATAATATTATTAATTGGGTAACTGGTGAGTGTCATTTGCAATTAAAATAATAACGAAGTTTATTAGCAGTTACATGATGGCATCAAATGTTTTTCATATGTTTGAGAATTAATATTTCTTAAACCTTCATTAGTCACTTGGATAAAAGGCACACCATGAGTCATGTGGTGTCTCAGAGGTGCTACATTGTTTTTCTAAAATTAAAAATTATTTATATCAAGTTATAAACTGAGTGTTAAGTATAATCTGCTATATAAAAAATACTTGTGGATTATAACGTCTCATCAGAAGTTTGCAAGTCCTCCCCCTCAGACAACTTTAAGAGAAATGGTGAAAATTTAATTAACAAGAAGGTGTTACCACATTCCTGTGTACCAGAAAATTAATTTATGTACCCATTGACTGAGAAATTAGACAAATCTATTGGATCTGAAGGCAACCACAGGTAAAAGTAGCCTCTCTTTCCTCGGATTTCAACATTGCCTTCTGTCCGAATTATAATTATAGATTTTCAGATGAAGATTTGTAAATAAAAAATAAATCATCAGACAAATGTAGATAAATTATAGATGAGTTATTTAAATTCGTTATTTTATATTTATATTAATTTGTGGGTGAACCAGGAGGTGGACAGATATATTTCCTTTTGTCGGCTAACAGGTCAGTGAGACTTGCCCACGGTCAAGATGGCTGTTCGCGTTTGTTACACGTTACGCGAGTGGAGAAAAAGGATGGGTTCGATACTCGAATGAATGACATCAATGGAAAATACAACAATTTATTAAAACTAAAATCTACAACTGCAAGTATGGATGATATACAGTTGTTTAAAGTTAGGGTACCTGGAGATAGAGTTCACAAGAATTGGAAGGAGAGATCATACCTCTTTGTCCGAGTAGACAAATCCTTGTAACGGGTTTAGAGAATATTTGCAACTCGGGCTTTTTTCAGTAACGGCCTAGGTTTCCCTCGGGACACTTTTTTTTTCACTTTGTAAAAGACTATTACAAATTGCCTCGGCACCGCAGTGCATTACCAAAGTGAGGTACAGAGAATATTTATATTTTAACATTTTTACTATATACAATATAAACACAAAGATAATAGTCTATAAAAGCTCGCGTGTAGGTTACAACTACAGAGATGACATTGAACGTATACAAATCAGACCATATATCCCATAGATTACAGAATAAGGTTTAAAATATATACACTTTAGAAATACAAATCGACAAAGTTATTCGCTTTTGAATATAATACAGTTTAATATTTGAGAGCATATGCTTGTCCGACCAAAGTATATAAATAAACATAGCCAATATAATATTTAACAACAAAGTTGCTCACATTAAGAATATAGCATCAGAACAGAGTAATTCGCTTGGAGATTACAGTAACAAAACAACACTATCCATTATATTCCTATCTGACCATCGTTCTTTTAAAATACATATTAACAAGTTGTTAAAGACAAGCATACATGATAACATGAACACTCCAGGATATCTTCAATTAAAATTCAATTTAGACTATTTACAAAAATATAAAATTTTCGAGTCTTTCTTCTTCCTGTTTAACTCCACCACAGAAGTAACAGCGTATTGGCTTGAATAAACTTCAGTAGAACACATGGTAAGTTATAAAAAAATTTCACAAAGTTAAAATTGATCGAAACGCCAACCTTTTATTTGAAAATCTGGCGTCCTTTAAAATTAAAACAATGATTACAACTTTATAATTACAACTACCTTGCTCTTCAGCACAATATATTACTGGTTCAAGCCCTCTGGTGGCGGTTTTGGGTAATCCTAAAGTTCATTTGCATACAAGCATACATGATAACATGAACACCTCAGGATATCTTCAATTAAAATTGAATTTAGACTATTTACAAAGGTAGTTGTAATTATAAAGTTGTAATCATTGTTTTAATTTTAAAGGACGCCAAATCCTCAAATAAAAGGTTGGCGTTTCGATCAATTTTAACTTTGTGAAATTTTTTTATAACTTACCATGTGTTCTACTGAAGTTTATTCAAGCCAATACGCTGTTACTTCTGTGGTGGAGTTAAACAGGAAGAAGAAAGACTCGAAAATTTTATATTTTTGTAAATAGTCTAAATTCAATTTTAAGTTGTTAAAGCTTGATTTATGTTTTTATCGTTAATAAGTACATTTAAATTGCATGGCCAGTTGGTATGAGCAGGCAACATGGTAATAATCAGGACAGACACACTCTGCGTTCCAGACTTGTTAGGGACAGACAGGCACTCGGTTATTGGCCTGGAGTCGATCGGACAGACACTATGTAACCGCCCCCCTTTCCTCCTTGTTCGCCCTTTTATTTTCTCAGTCACGTTACTTTCCTTCACCAACCAGCACTATTCGGATTTGATTCCTCATGATTCATTTTTCTCTCTGTGGGAAAAATACAATAAAACAATTTTATTGCTAGATGTTGGTTCCGGAAAATTCGAATTTTCACACCAACTTCGGCTTTCCAAAATCGTACTTGTTTCAAAAGGGCAGGTTTGATTTTTCTCTTGGGAGGATGGCTATATTCGGTAAATTTTCTCTCCTTAACTAGTTTGTTATAGTGATTTAAATTGTGAATTTTACAAATAATTACTGCGCAACAATAAAACAATGTTAGGGTGCGCGTTACAATTTCTTGTGTCAAAACAGTCACTTTTGGTTTTGAATATAATAACGGAGTTCCCGTAAGTAGGATTGTTCTCCCGTTCGTTATTTCCCTTTGTGTGAAGTGATCTTGCTGGATAGTGCTACTTTGCCGGCTTGTCCATTGGAGACATAAACAGGAACTTGATAGATGGAGGATTATTTAGATGAGTGGTGATTTTTCTTGTAGTTCGTTGTAGGGCAGTGGTGTTGGTCCAAAAAATTTTTAACTTCAGTGGTTGGTTGCAGTCTGAAGTGAGGATTTCCGTTGAGGCGACGATGTTGTCCTATCTTGTACTCACAAATTTTAATTATAAAACAGTTATTGGAATAAGAATTTTACTTGTTCTCGGATAGAAGTACACATTTTACAGATATAATTGGGGTACTCTCTCTCAGGCTGGTAGGCTGGTATTACGATAAAATTCTAAATTAATTCTAAATGGAAAAAGCTAATATTTTTTGTGTAATTCTAACACTAGATAAAATTCGAATAAACGGGATATCTAATATAATATAATATAATGTAATTTTATGATATAATATGATATATATTTTTATGCTTGTGCCAAAGTCGAAGACTTCTTGAAATAGGAGTCTAAGCAAAAGACCTTAAAATGGCTGTGTTAATAAGTTCGAAAAATAGGACGTTGGGTTGGTTGTGCTATATCGCTGCGGGGGGGGGTTGTTTTTCGGTAGAATTGGCCACTTTCCGGAAGTAGAGCTTCCTTTTTGTGAAGAGGGATTTCTTCCTGTCTATTCTCTTGCGGTTGTTGTCAGACTGTCAGAGTTTGTTGTCGGCGACGTATAATAGAACAGACAATATAGATTAGGCAAATAAACAATATTGCAGGCCGAAAACAACTAGTAAGTGTGGTGATTAATGTATGTAAGTAGGAAGTTGGTGCGGGGGTTAATGTCATTCGCGACAAGTGGTTTAAATCGTATTTGACGTTTAATAAGGACGGATCTGCCAACTGGATATTGTGGACTGTCGATAATGTTAACATTTCTTGTGTTTGCAATTCGTCAAGATAGGTTTGACGGAGTTGAACCTCTGTTTGATTGATGATAAGGTCGATTTGAGGAACGACCAATTGTTGCGCCAACTGTAGTAATAAAGTTGACTGTCCTCGGAAAGGTGATGTGAGGATAACTCCTGGCAAATAGCCTGTCCACGCCTTTAGGAGATTGATTATTCCGGTATTATTTAATTTTTTGGTCATAGATATAAAGGAGCCTTTTGATGCCTATTTGGGCACTCAATAGTTTCAATAAGAGGATCGGGAGTAAAATGAATCCATGCTCCTGGTTGATCTAACCTTTTAGAGATCAGCGTATAGTTACTAATGATCAGTCGATTGCATAGGTCTTTGACCTGTAGTTCATTTCCGCTGAATAACACATATTCACAGCTTTGTTGAAGAATATTCAATGAACAGATGGCGAAAGGAAGATGTGTTAGCGTGCCGTGATTAATTAGATTAATGATAAATTTATTAGATAAGCTATCTTCATCCATTTTTTGGGGTACCTTCCCGTTGGTGCTATCATTTGTTTGGCGCCCGAAGCTTAAGGGGAAGTTGTCCGACTAGTAGCGAGAAAAATAAACTGAGGTATTCGGATACAATTACGAGTGAGCGGCGGCCTAACCCATGGGTTCTCTACTACTGGCTTTCAGCTTCAAAAGGCGTATGGAGGTGTGATCTGCTTTTCTCCTTCAGGTTCTGGTTTGGAAGCTTCACTTTCAAGCTCAGATCTTGCTTCCTTGCGTTCAGTTTTTCGTTCTGTTTCATTTCTTGGATTAGATAGCTCTTCTGTTAGTGAAGGGAGTACGGTCGTTAATGCGTCTTCGACAGGTGATGCAACAGGTGGCAGGATGATTGAGTCCATGTTATACTGTTGTATTAAAGGTCGCTTAGCTTTTGATGGGCAGTGGTCTTTTTCGCGCTCTGGATTTGTAGTTTCTGTCTCTCCTTCCTTTCGATGGGAGGTATCTGTTCTCTCGGTGGATGTCTGACAGGATTTTGTTTTTTTTCTTGCGGTTCTTACGTCGCGTTCTCTTTCTGCACGGCCATCTAGGTGTGTAAAAATGTATTGTTTTTCCATTTGGTAGGATGACTTGATCATGAGCAAGATCTGAAATTAATCGTGCAGTTTCAATAAGGTCTTGGCCCAAGACTTTTTCACACGGGTTTGTTACCTCGGCTCGTGTGATAGCACATGGCATGGCATATTTTTTTCCCCGTAATATAAACGTAGGCATCGCTAATCCTATTGTGGTAATTAGCTTCCCTTAGCCGTTTCCTAATTTCTGTCGGCGCCCGAATTTTATGAGAGCTTTCTCTTTCAATTTATTCGCTAAATCGTTTGATATGAGCGTACGTTCTGCGCTAGTATTAACTTGCATTTTTACAGTAATATTGTTAATATAAACTAATAATATAGGTTCGTGCTTTGAAATAGTTCTAGTTATTTCTATTTTGCCTTTTTACCTCGTCTTATTTTCATCAGATGAATCTGTTTGTGGTAGAAAAAGTTCCTAACTGATTCAGTGTAGTGTCGCTTTTGCTTAGATACCGGATAAGGGGACCTTGTAGAGTAATAATATCGAGGTCGTTGATCTTGGATGTTTCGAATAACACCTGTCCATCCGTTTCGATTTTCTTTCATAGGTTGAAAGCTATTTTGATCATTTTTGCTTTTGCGTCTCCTTGGAGATTCATTTCGTTGACACGTAGGAAAAGCGTTACTATTAGTATCTCTGCAACTGCAGGGGTTTTGGTTCCTATAGGTTTGATCATTTAGACGGTCAGGTCTACAACTAGTATTAACTGGGTGGTATCCTCTTTGCCGGATAGGCAGGTTGTTATAATTCCCCTGATTATTTTGTCTTTCTGGAGGGGTTCTAGCATTAATTGCAGTTGAAGTTCAGGTTAGATCTTTCATCTTGGCTTTAAGTTCTTGCATAGCTGATGTTAATTGAGCTATATCGTCGTGTGAGGGGGAGTCTGTCACCAGCTTGTTATCCCTAACTGTTCGCATAATTCCCCGAAAATGGGCGTTCAGATGTTCGATCGTCTCTTCGCTGATGGCTGCTTTGAGCGTCTTATCAAAGGTTTCAGCCTCGCGGCTCATCACCCGCTGGCGGATGCTGATATCTATTCTGTTGAGAAACTACGCTTTTAAACGTTCATTTGACTTTTTTCTTTGAATGCGCTGAATAACAGCAGTTTCGGCGGCATCTGCCCCGGGCTCCGGCGTGATTTCGATTTCCATGGCTAACGCTTGAAGCCGGGCGCCATATGCTTGTACATCCTCGTTTTGTCTTTGTACGCAAGTATATAATCTACTAAGCCTAAACGAAAACGTTCCCGCTCGAACCGCGCGATCATTAATCGCTTAAATTTGTCAAAATCATCTATCTTTTTGATTTGTCGGTCCTTTCTGACGAATTTCCGAGCTATCCCGATAACTTTGAGTTTGGCAATGGCCAGCATTTGGGCCTTTGACCATGCCGCTACTTTCCTCACGTCTGCCAATGAGTCAAAAAAATCTGTGACTCTGATGCTTCCAGTTTTTCCAGTAAACACGGACAGCAACGGAATTATTTTACCCAAACCTCCTAGCATAAGGAGATTTGAATTTGAGTTAGCTGGTTTTGTTGCGAAATGCGGATCGCCCTCTATTTCTCCTAATAGTTTCGATTAGATTAGAACTACCTTCGCTAATAATTTTAGCCCTACTGCTTATAGTTTAGATACTTAATTCGAGTGGACTTGTCCTTATTATTCAAATATTGTCCTTTTCGCTCTATCGATAATTCGAAGGAGTCGAACCCCACTCTTGAAAAATCAATTTGTGAGTGCACCGGGAAGTGGACAGATGTATTTCCTTTTGTCAGCTAACAGGTCGGTGAGACCTGTTCACGGTAAAAATGGCTGTTTTTGTTTGTTACACGTTACGCGAGTGAAGGAAGAAGATGAGTTCAACGATAGAGCAGTGGCAATACTCAAATAAATGACATCAATGGAAAATAAAAAAAAAACAAGTTATTAAAACTAAAATTTATAACTACAAGGATAGATGATATACATTCGTCTAACGTTATAGTACCCGGAAAGAGAGTTTACACGAATTGGGGGGAAGATCATACCTCTTTGTCCTAGTGGAGAAGTCCTTGTAAACGGTTTAGATAATATCTGCGGCTACGGCTTCTTTCAGTAACGGCGTAGCTTGCCCTCGGGACTGACACTCTCTGCGTTCCGGACTTGTTAGAAACAGTCCGGAACGCAGAGAGCCAATCGGCCCCACTTTCCTCTTTGTTCGCTCTTTTATTTTTTCGGTCACGTTACTCTCCTTCATTAACCAGCACTATTCGGATTTAGTTCCTCATAATTCATTTTTCTCTCTGTGAGAAACATACAATAAAACAATTTTATTACTAGATGTTGGTTCTGGCAGGTTCGAATTTTCATAAATTCATATTGTGCAAATATGGGCTACTTATTTTTATAAAGAATCGTGTATTTTCAGTCGTATATATCCAGCAGATTCATTTATAAATTAAAAATAATTCTCAACAAAATGAAAGAAGTTACATGCTTATGTCATCGAATAAATAAAACTATTGGAAAATTGCAAGTTCGGTTATTAAAACCAACAACAAACTAACCCGTAACTATACGATAACACAAAACAAACCCAAAGAAAAATTAAAACATTCGAGCGGAGAACAACGATATATTGTGTGATAATCCGTTTAAAAATAAGAAAATTGCAAAACCTATATTTAGTAACTAGATCCAGAAGCTTAACAACGCTTAGTAGCCTTTGTTTAAAGCTAAAAACTTTTAACGTTCGTAACTTTGCAAAAAAAAAAAATTAATCGATTTTAATTAATAAAACAACTATAAAAATTCTCAGGACAAGACCACTAAAAAGTCAAAAAAAAAAAAAAAAAAAAAAGGAAAACGAGAAGCCTACAGAAGTGTGTTTATTTCATCCAAGACCAACTGGCAACCGCCACACTTTATTTTTAATAATTGTTTATTACTGTTAGTTCTGTAGTAACAGTAATAACTATCTGTAATAACCCAAAAATTTCGTTACTGGAAAAAAAAATTTTATTGCAAATTTTAATGTTAGTTAAGTCGTTTTTAGTAAAATATTAAAATTTAAGATATGACAAGGTGCATAAATAAAATGTCGATGTATAATAATTTAATATGATTAAAACACTTGTTGCATTAAAGAGATTGCATACATTTCAATGCAACAAAAATTATTTGCAACAATATCATCCAAAGTCTTTATTTCGTTTTTTTATTTAAGGATGAGGTAACATTATAAAATTATAAATATTAATCACTAGAAAAATTATTTTAGACGACGACCCCATTATATTCTTATACTCCTGACCTTTTTACTAAAATTATATAGCATGAAAGCCTACATATATAAAGAGATAATACTTTTTACTTGATCATGTGCAAAAATAATTTTCCTGCAGAATTTCGGTATATATGCAATATTTCATTATCGAATTTAATTTTCTAACTACAAACATACATGAAATTAGAAAACTCTTATCAAAGAATGAAATGTATAAACTGAATGATTTTTTTACTCAAATTACCGATATATTTAACAACGATGTTAGAATTCATGACTCAGAGAATGATAGCTAACAATTAATTATTATACGTATAAATATATTTATTTTTTTATTCAATTTATGTATAATAGCTAAATTAACATATGCTGTACAATAACTTATTACGGGTCTCTTTTATGCTTAAATAACTTACCTGTAACAAGGATTTTTTCCTTAGTACAATAAAAAATTGTTGATTGAAAAAAAAATTAGAAAATTATAAAAATTTGTTTTCGAAGAAAGTAATGGCGTTTGGATATTCTTACTTTCCTGTTAAATTCGACATATATCGTAATTAATTACAGTTGTAGTCTCACGTGAGTAAATGTAGACGTACTTTCTTTGTTTTAAGATAAAAATCTAGTCTTTGTGATTGCAAACAATCGACGTTGACATTGACTTGTAAGGAAACTTGTTATTTTCGGTAGAATAGACTAGAATAATGGACAATAATTAAAATCTGTATAATTTATGCCTCCATATTTCTTAATATATATAAAAATTAATTTTAATTTTTAATATTTACTATTTATCTAACAATTTAAGTTTACATATCTAACGAAATTATTACAAACAATTGCTATTTGCTTTGGAATAACTAAATTAAATTAAATATCTACAAACGTGAGGCAGATAATTGTAAGGGCGTATCACACCACTCATGTTTAACATGTTTAAAATATTTACGTTTTTTAGTGTTAAAATCTATTATCTGCCTTACGTTTGTAGATATTTAATTTAATTTAGTTATTCCAAAGCAAATAGCAATTGTTTGTAATAATTTCGTTAGATATGTAAACTTAAATTGTTAGATAAATAGTAAATATTAAAAATTAGAATTAATTTTTATATATATTAAGAAATATGGAGGCATAAATTATACAGATTTTAATTATTGTCCATTATTCTAGTCTATTCTACCGAAAATAACAAGTTTCCTTACAAGTCAATGTCAACGTCGATTGTTTGCAATCACAAGGACTAGATTTTTATCTTAAAACAAATCAAGTACAGTACATACATTTACTCACGTGAGACCACAACTGTAATTAATTACGATATATGTCGAATTTAACAGGAAAGTAAAAATATCCATACGCCATTACTTTCTTCGAAAACAAATTTTAAAACTTTTCTAATTTAATGTGAATTCATAATTTTAAAATTAAATTCCATTATTAAATATAATTTCATATACTGTATACCGAAATGCTGCATGAACAATCCGAATAATTATTGTTGCATTGAAAAGTATGCAATCTATTCAATTGCAACAAGTGTTTTAATAATATTAAACTATTATACATCAACATCTTATTTATGTCCTTGTATTCTAATTTATATTATTTGTGTATTCATTTTGACTATCTGATTCAGAACGACTTCAGTAACATTACAAATTAGGCAATTTGTCATTTGTTGGTTAATTGCTATACCTTCTTACTGTTACTTATAACACCGCTGTAAGACAAAAGGCTGTCTCGAAAAAATTAATAACAGATGAACAAGTTAGCCGTTTCTATAAAAAGTGTTTGAAAACTGAATTTGTTTAATAATATTTTCAATTTTATAGTTTTTTTTTTTTTTTTGTTAAGACAGAGTACATTCCTGTGTATTCTAAATTAAAAATTACGACACGTAACTTCAAATCACGAAATTATTACAGAAAAATAAAGTTCATCTTCATCACTTTTGCTAAAATTAGAAATGTTTAAAAAGAGAAAGTTGCTTCTAAAAGAATGAATAAAAACTTAAAATTTCGTGACTATGTTTTTGTGTATGTATGTATCTTTTAAAGTCTTTATTTCGTTTTTTTATTTAAGGATGAGGTAACATTATAAAATTGTAAATATTAATCACTAGAAAAATTTCTTTAGACGACGACCCATTATCTTCTTATATTCCTGACTTTTCTACTGAAATTATATAGCATCGAAGCCTACGTATATAAAGAGATTATACTTTCTACTTTATCATGTGATACATAAGGAAATAGTCGAATTTCCATGTAATATAAACAGACAACACCATACAATGAGGAAAAATTATTTCTACGAGTGTACGTCATTTCATGCATATATTTAACATAATAAATATATAAAGAAAGAACTGTGTTTGGCTGTTATCATTAAGGTAGTTTCCCAGTCATATAGGCATATTCGAGTAACAAGTTTGAACTACGAATTCGAATAAGATTAATTTTAACAGTATTTCGAAAACGTCAGAATAAACATGGAAGCTTTTACCGAAAATTTTGCCAGTAATTGCTGGTGGAAGATATTTGCTATTATTATAATAATATATATCCTGTATAAATTTTTGGTTAAAAGAAAGCAAATTCTTATTGGTTTTAAAGAGAGCGAATTTTATTATTTTCTTCTTGGGTGGAAATTTGCAATTCAACTTCTCATACCTAGAATCGGTAAGTTCCCATTTTGCCTCTATTCTCGTATAATGTATCGTGTCCAAAGATTTTTTCGCGTGTAAAAGACTATTACGAAACTTTTGCACGATATAGTTGTAAATAATGCAATAGAAAGTATGTATCTTCAGTTTGTCTACTTGACCTTGCTTAGTTTTCATATTAATTATTCAGTATAAGTTTTAATTTCCAGTTTAGTATTTAGCTTTAAAATTTGCTCTATTTAGCCTACTTTTAGCTACACCAGTTATTGGTGTATGCAAAAGTTCGCATTTTCTTTATTCCCACGGCCTCGCAGTCTAAACGTGACTGCACATAAATATTAATTGTAGTGTAGTAACCTTACATATGACGCTAATTGCGATTTCCATTTCTTTTGTTAGAATCTGTTTATCCTCCTTCTTTCTCTTCCCATTTCCATCGCTGTTTTTCAATAAATGTAATCTTAAAATACTGTAACTTGTCGTGTTAGCACAAACTGAAAAGAGTTTAAAGTTCCAGTCTTGCAAAAGTATGCACATCTTCAATACGATGACATTTACAGGCACCCGTTTATCGTACTTAACAAGAATTCAGTCACAGACAATTTTTTACAGCCGGTTTACTTCCTATTAACTGATATCGATTTAATGCATTAGTTTTGTCATCGCAGATTGGTGCAAAATTTGATATATTTAGCTCGCTGTATGATTGTTTTTAGAGATTATTTTAACAATAAAATGTTTGTGTTTAACAATAAAATGTTATATACGTGCGTTCCAACTGGTCTTTAAGATTTTAGGCTTGTACACCATCTTTGCCAAAAATTCTGATTTTTGGATTGTCCGAAACCGCAGTATTTCGTAACTATATTGGTCTCTGATCAGTTGCCAAAGACATGATTTCGGTTGCAGAATTGCCGAACACACCTGTCCGGACCGCTTTCCTTTGTCAGGTCATGCTCTTTCTGTCGCAAGTTCTCCGAAAATTTCCGAGAATGTGTTCTTTCTTATCTCGGTACGAACCCCCCCGAACCTCTTCGAAAAATCCTTCACGTTTACTGCTTTGAACTTGATATAAGGTGACTGCCAAAATTTACCAGACTGCATTCTTGAGATCTACGACTGGGAAAGAGACAATTAAATCGTAACGCACTTCGTTACTTCGCGACCGCAGTTTTGTTTACAAAAAATAAGTCACTGGTTTATTGACTCTGGTTTAACAGCCGGTCTCCTGTCAAAGAGTGAGGTCCCTGTCTCACAAAGTTATTCAAATGTTTTTGGTGCTTGACATTCTCTCCCCAAATATTTTGGTTACGTTATCATATAGGAAAAAATTATTAGATTAATTTTTGTATGGTAACTGTATTTTAGATAATAAGAATAGTTTTCTTATATTAATAAGTAAAGGTTAAGTATGAATTATTATTTTTTACGGTTACAAATGAAATAAATGTGGACTTATAAAATAATATTTGTTGTACAATTTAACAGCATATTATACATTTATTTCCAAACGTTTGAAAATTAAAACATTCTTTTCTATAAAATAAATAACAGGATTTAAAAAAATTATTTTTTATTTATAAACGAATTATATAAGATATCTTTATAACATCATTTAATTACGATTAAAGCACGTTTTCTCAGCAGTAGAAATATACGAAAAGTGATTGTTTTTATATTATATTTATTTTAAAGTTTCATATTTAACATATTTTATATTATGAGGAAATAAATGGAAAAATCTGAGAATGAATCATTTACTTAATTATTGGACGAAAAAAAATTTTTATTAAGAAAATACGTTCGAAAAGTTGCTTTTTTGTTAACAAATACATAACCCTTGTTGCTAAGATACAAATCTTTATTTCACGACTTAAACTCTACAAAAATAAATCTGAGTTTTAGAATATTTACTTTAACTCCTCCTTAAAAATAGTGCATAAAAAGAAAATAGTAAAACAATTATAATAAATGTATGAAATGATTTATTTAAGTTAAATGCAGCAAAAAAAGGATTATTGCTGGTCTACCTAGTAACTTATTTAGTTATAGTTTTTTTTCTATTCAAATTCTATACAAATATAAAGTTTTTATATAAAAATTTTTTTGTTGCCAGGTTCGTCAATGCCGTTTGCGGAAATGTTGAGTCACACGTACGACAAAGGATATTTTCCTTTTAATTTTCTAATTGTGAAATACTTGTTTTTGTATCGTCCGGATTATATTCAAGTAAGTTCTTGGCTGACAATTCGAAAAAGAAATGTCAAACGGCGTAAAAATGTATTTGCAGTATGAAAATTTCAAATACCCATTGTCAGTTGTGTTAGAGTGATATACCCATTAATGTTTTATTTGTAATCGGTAACGAATGGTATCGATTGATAAGAACGAATTTAAATACATAATTATAATAATAAATACCCTGATTTTAGATGATAACAATTTGGCAAATCAAAAATTTTCAGGCCAATAAGATACTCAACTTTCCCTGCCAAACTCTGTATTCATGTGTGCCAATAGCCGGCGGTCATCCAATCAGCGTTTTCGACTATCTGGTAGCTCTCAGGAAAGTTCGCTTCTTGTTCAAACAAAACGGTTTGTACAATGTCCACTATTAGTCCAGATTCGACCAATCCTGTCGAGACACGAGTCGGCCATGACACAGGACATTATATGTACGAGAAGAGTTTTCTCAATCGGCAATATTATGTAGTATTGCACTTTAGCATCTTTCATTGCCCGAACAGCCTTTTTTGTCATCTATAACGATCATTGTTGCTGGTCCAATGACTATATTTCTGATACCAGCTGATTCAGAAACATCGTTTTCTTAAATTTCTATATTGTAAAACTCTCTTTATCTCCTAGTTCTTGAATGCTTGCAAGATTGTCTTCGGCAGAAATTTTGTTCTGTATCGATACTTTCTAATATTTGTATCAGCGATCGTATTTCATTGAACTGAAAATTACAATTTTCAATTTTTAATTACAGACATTTTTTATGTAAATGTTTTGGTTTTACTGGTGTATTGTCAGCCTCTAACCTGTAAGGTTTTAAGGATCGACAAGACAGCAATTTAACTTTCTTAAGTTTATTATTAACTGTCTATCTGCTTGTTGCAAATTCAGCAGTGAAACAGCGTTGCTGAAGCAGAAGCTGCACGCATCCGAGTAGTAATTTTACAACACCAAATGCTACAGCGATGATAAAAAAATAACATGGAATCTTTTTCAGTTGACTATAATCGTACTGTTCGAAAAGTCATTTAATGTTAATTGATTCAAACGTACTCTTTTTCCAAAGTTCCTTTATAAAAAATAATGACATGTTACTATATTATTACATTATTACATAATATTCCATGAGCGCCGCCATCTTGATAAAGCGAAAATAGCACTTTCGGTGGCTGCTGTAAATTATACTTTCAAACCGAGAATTCGCTGTACATGCAACGCAACGCAGCACTCTTTGCAACAATTTCGCTTCGAGCTTTCTGCAGCTGCTGCAGCACGGCTGAATTTAGCAACGAGACTTACGTTACACAAAAACCATGGAATCCTTATACGCAGATTGCCGATAGGTTTAAATGCGAAATTTTATAATTACTAATTTTTTCTTCTAGCAGTTATAAGTGATTCTATTAATTTTATTAATCACAGGTCAAAATTGACATTTATTTATTCATTTTTAGACACTGTTAAGTGATTCAGAATGCATTAACAAATCGAAGGCATATAATGGATTTAAAGATTGGATTGGAGATTCTGTTTTCTTGAGGTAAGCATTTGTAAACATTTACATTGCATTCTTTCAAGTATTTTTTTCTATTAACAATATTTACGGCTATTACGGCTAGGTATAAATGTGTTCAACCCTTTATCTAACATAATAAGTTTACAGAGGTTACTTGGAAAGAAAATAAAAACGAAAAAATTTGTGCATTTACAGTTTTGATGAAAATACAGAAAATATAATAAATTCAAATACTTAAAAGTTAAGGTATTTTTTCTTCCTTAATACATTAAGAATTTGAAGGCAGATGGCAGAGCGTTCAAGGTCACAGCCTATCACTTTAAGGGTTAGGGGATCCAGTCGGAACCCTAATCAATCTAAACAGATGAAAAATTTCCTGTTATTATTTGGGCTGTAGTCTGTTCGGATGTGTCTGGCCCTTGTGTCTCGTCATCCAGCTGTCTCATTGTGGGTTTGGCAAAACTTATCTTAGTGCACACAGGGTGGAAAGAGCAAAATATATATATACGGTTGAACCTGTTTTTGTGAGGTTTTTTTTGTGCGATTTTTTATTTATGCGATTTGTTTTGTGCAATGTTTTTGTGCGGTATATGAAAATTTCAATCAAATTAGAACATAATTGACTCCTGTATACATTTTTAGAACTCTATTGAATGTTTTCTATGATATCAGCAGGTTTTTTCATTTTTTATTCTGTAAAAGGTTTTTTCATACGTTTTTTTCGGTCCACTCTTATTTTAATAGCATAAAAATCATAAATATTATGTTATATTTGAACAGGTGCGGTAAGTTAGCTCCCCTCCAGCTTTAGACTGCAGATGTAAAATTTCACGCCTTGTTAAATGAAATAACACTTCCTGCAGCTATATTTATCAAATAAAATCATTTTTAACGATTATTTTTAACTTTTTTAATGTTAGATTTGTATTTAAGTGAAAATAATTAATTAATATAAAATATAAAATTCTTAGAGGATTTTTTTCCATTAGGGATTGTAGAAAAAGGTCCAAGAAGTTAAAAAGCAATTCCTAGTTATTTCGTACGGTTTTGAGTTATATTCTACGTGAGACTTTTTTATGGGGTTTCCATCACCGCATAAAAAATATATTTTTAATTGTGTTGCGAAAATTATTTTTTATAGCCACTCTTGAAGTTTCGTGCGATTTTTTTTATGCGTTTACATTTATGCGGCCATATTCATCGGACAAAAACAGGTTTGACTGTATTAACAATTATCACAGTAATTTCAAACATAGATATATTAATTAATTAGATTATTAAGCAAGAGGATAACAATAAAATTTATTATAACGAATAGTATGATAAATACCTTATAATCAATACAAATTTTTAACACTATAAAAAATGATCCTGACTCTGAATCAAGATAAACAATATTTGAAGTAACATCAGACACAGAGGGAATACAATAAACAAAAAAATAAATAAATAAATAAAGCAGGTTTAAGAAAGAATCACTAACTTAACTAGACTAAAGTAGATTCAGGAGACAATAGAGACGATTTTGAATAACAAATGCGTACTATTACATGTGATTTATTTTAGTCTTTTGCGATGGATTTACCGATATCAGAGGCACTTCTTACAAATTAATGATTTTTCTGCGACATCTCGATTAAAAATGAGATTAGAGTCGATGTGATTGTTTTCTATCACAAACATATCACTTTTTACCAAACACCTATTAAAATTAAATTAATTATTTAATTTAATTTTAATTATTAAGTTTAGTAAGAGATGGCGCCTAACGCCAAGCTCTAATGCCAAATTGTCACATTAATTATTTATTTATTATAGCAGACTCTAGCCCAATAATTCGGCTTTTGTGGATGTATAATTAAATATAATTTTTTTAAAAAAATGATATAATTTATAAAATATACATGTACCAGCAAAACTTGATTTTTACGCCAAACTAGTTTGCCGTAAGTGTGTTATGCCAAACTAGTTTAGAATTATTATTCAAGTATATTAATAGTTAAAATAAAATTAAAAGGCAATCAATTAGATGAACAATATTTATTCAAACATAGTTTACTTAAATAATTATAGTAATTTATTAGAATAGGTTAGTGTGAATGTATGTCTGTTTAATTCGAATAAATAAGATTGATAGACTTTCTCACAGCAACCGATCTTATTTATTCAGATTAAAGAGACATACATTCACATTACATATAAAGAGCTACCATATCTGACATTGAGAAGAATAGGTCAGGCGTCTCCACTGTTGCCGGTCTTCTGATTGCTGGACTCAAAGACGAGTTGCCCCCTCTGATACGTAGAGTAACATTAACCTTGTTTTTTTATAAATAAGTAGAATATGTTTGAATACATATTGTTCATCTAATTGATTGCTTTTTAATTTTATTTTAACCATTAATATACAGTAGAGCATCGACTATTCGACTTAATTGGGGACTGGGGTTGGTCGGATAACTGAAAAGTCGGATAACCGAAAAGTATTATTAGTATAGTGTATTAGACCTGGTTTAAATACTAGCCTCCCATTCATTGTCAAGCCAGTGCTACCAGCTAAAACATGCAAAAATTTAACAAAAATAATATTAAAGTAGCCAAGACAACCAAATATTGTAGCGCCACATCACTAGCTGACATTTGAATTTTCCGACTAGAACGCGGTCGGTTAACCGATGATTCGGTTAATCGGGTGTCAGATAATCGATGCTCTACTGTACTTAAATAATAATTCTAAACTAGTTTGGCCTGACACACTTACGCCAAACTAGTTTTGTTTAAACCAAACTAGTTTGGAGTAAAATCAGGTTTTGTTGGTAATATATATATATATATATTGTATTTACCGAATCATTGTGACAATGAGATAGCGTAAAACAGATGTTTCTTTGCACCATTACTGCCATAGATATCCTACAGCACTTGCCTGTGTGAAGTGTATTAGTGTTTTGTCCCAAACAACATACTTTCTTTGTGACAATCGACTGAAAATTTATAAGTCTACTGTTTTTTTATAATTTTAGACCAATAGAATTCTTTACTACCTGAGTAGATAAAATTACCAAACATTGTTAGTTGCTTTTAAGTTCACACCTAGCAAATCAACTGATTACGTAGGGTTTTCTGTGTGTTAGTAACAGTTAAGTCGGGGACAACTATACATAAAACTCTTTCTGAATGCATCCACCTTAACATTAGGCTCACGTGTTACGTTGCAATAACAAAATGAACCAAACTAATTCTAAAGAGCGATTATTTATTGTGACTTCATTACAATGCCAGGCTGCAACATTTCGTTACAATGTTTTCAAATCTTTTAGTAGTAGTGCTGCGTTTGTACATCATACTTTTCCTGTTAGCAATAGAGTCGTGTCAGTCATCTATCTAACTGTGATTAGGGAAAAACTTTGAATCGAAATAACGTCACTGCTGTGCCAAACCAAAAGTTTATGTATAGTTAATAGGGCCTCCTGCTCTTAAGCTTTCCAGATATGGTCTCTACATTTATCAACGCAACTCTTTTCTTATGATTAAGGAAGGACAGGCAGCAAACCGACGCAAGACAACAGTCAGAATTAATAGGACTACACTTTTTCTAATAATTTTCTTATAGACACAATATTTACGAGAACATATGTCCCACGTAGTTAAATACAATCTGTTGCCAAAATTTAACCACTGTATTATCACATAAAATAAATTATTCTTTCATTTTTATTAATGTTTTGATGGCCCTGCATGTGAACCAAGTGGTTAACCTTAACGTTTGATATACTATAAATGCATTGATTACTTTTCAATATTAATAGTAAACCAGTATTAATTGAAGTAAACCAGTAGTGGTTGAAGAAAACTACTACATTCCGTGGAGTTCTTCCTACTTTTTTAAACATAGTCTTATTGTCGTTTTAGACCATCGATAAGGTGAAATTCAAATAGGAAAATTGTATAATACAAAGTTACTTGCGAGAACAAAACGTTTTATGCTTTTTTTGACAGTGCAAGTTTTTAGAGAAATTTGATTTTTTGGTAGATTTACCATTTGATATCCGGTTGTGTATAGTATCTGAGTGTCTACATTAGAAAAAATTATAATACATAAAACACTTAGATACCTCATTCTTAGTTAATGTCTACTACACCAATGAAATTGTGCCATTTCATCCAAGTATTGCGATAAATGTGAAAACGGTATGCTAAAATGACCACACTCTTTATATGGTTTTCGCTTCGTCTTTCGTTATAGTGTAGTATTTAATTTATATGACCACAAAAGTTATGTCACGTTAGGGTTTACCACCCCGAATGTCCAATCTAAAACTTTTTAAAAATGTTTCTTTCATCTACTGTACACAATTTATAAAATTTATAAAATGTGTTAGATTGGACACTTAGTGTTATAAAATGTTCACTAATATTACTTTTGTAAATATAAATTAAATACTACAATATGATGTAACGTAGAGTTAGAACTGCAAAAAATAATCTAGTAATCGTTTCTGTGTTGTTATTTTTTGTCAATAAACAGTATTCTCATCTGCTAGGTTATAATACAAAAATGCAAATAATTTTTTAATGTTAACTTGTGAGAAAAAACATCATTAAAAAGATTTAATAGGATTCGATTCATTTTCAGTATTTATGAACTTAGAGGCTTTTGCTTTCTTTAAAACGAAACAAACTGCAGGTCTCTAGCTCGCCAGGGTCAGAACTTCTTAACTTGTTTACAGTGTCAAGTTTCACCTTTCTTGCTTAACTGCTGGAGAAGGGTTAATGAATGTAGGACGAGCTAAGTTTTTAAATTTATTGCATCGGAAAGTCTATATTAGATACCGTATTAATTTTTTGTTATATGAACGCATATTACTATAACCTACGATACTAAGCGAGTGATTAATTCCTCCTGCGATCACCTAATGAACTTAAACACGCGTGTGATATGTTACAATTTAGGCTGGATGTTTCTGATAACACACTTTCTACTCTAAATGATGTTGTTCAGCATATTAATTAGCAAAACCATAATATAACAAATAGAGAAAAATGCAAATTTTTAACGTTTGTTTATGTTCTGGCTCAAAAAGAGTGACCTTAAAGAATGAGGCAGTTGGCCAGAAAAACTCGATTGGACCATTCTGAAAAAACTGCTTTGTTGCTGTAACATATCTGGTGGTAGAAAGTAGTAATAAGATTTTAAGTGAAAATTAAATACAAAGGCGTGGCCGGCGTTATTCACATTTAATAAATATAAAATATAAATACGACTTTACAAAGTTGGAACTTTGTCATGTCTTTATTTTTGCCGTTTACACCATCAGCAGTATTTTAGAATTCACATTCCCTGTGAGACGAAATTTATAAAATGTGAATAACGCCGGCCATGTTTTTCTATTTAATTTTTACTTAAAATGTGATATTTTAACTGTGGCAATAAGACCAGAGGACGCTTTTTACCTGTTTTACAGTTCTTTTACGGAGGCAGTAGCCTCAAAAAAAAGGTCGTCTCCGAGGGACTGTGAATTCTAAAGGATTGCTGATAGTGTGAACGGCGGAAGTAAAGAAAAGACAAAGTTCCAACTTTGTAAAGTCGTATTAATATTTTATATTTATTAAATAGTAATAAAATGTAAATTCAATTAACTTTAAGAAGGTCTTAATTTATGGTGACTAGACTCCCGGATTGTGCAGGACTGTCTTGGATATGGTTGTTAGTCCTGCATTAAACGCCGTTCCGGAAAATGTCGCGCATTTGGTCATGTAACGTTTTCAACATGTTTGCAAGTTGTCAAGAGCACAAAGTTGTCGTTTTCTTTTACTACCAAGGTCTATATAAGAAGGTCAGGTCACGCGTACTGGAGCCGCCATTTTGGGACTTTTTGAGTCGCATGTTTAAAACAAACTTGTATGAGGAGTCAGTTTTATACGACATTAATTAAACTAATTTATGCAATTCTAGTTAAATTAATGTCGTATAAAACTGACTGCACGTACAAGTTTGTTTTAAACATGCGACTCAAAAAGTCCTAAAATGGCAGCTCCAGTACGCGTGTCCTGAACTTCTTGTATAGACCTTGTTTACTACTAGTAGCCCAGGACGCCCCATAGTGGGCGTTCTAGCAGCAACGTTGTCATTCCGTGGTATAAATAATAAGTTCTTATGAAAAATTCAATAATAAATTCCTATTGTAATAATAATATACTCAATAATATATAGGAGCGCTTTTAGTCGCCATTCTAGGCATACCATGACAGATGTACAAACAAGATGTACATCAAGTTGTAAAAAAAAACAATTTTTTAAATAAAGAATTATTTTTTAGCTTATTTATGCATTTATGTATTTATATATTTATCTACTAAATTATTTATTAATGAATTATTATTTTTTATAATTTATGTACGTCCGAGGTCCACCCCGGTTTTAGCTCATACAACACACAAGCATCCTGCATTTAAACCTAACATATCTGGTCACCATATCTTACTTAGAAAGAAAAAGTTTCGCTTAATTGCTTATTGCCTGAGTGATGGAACAGAGTCTTCATTTATCATATTAGAGACAGCCTACTGAATATTGAAAAATCCAAACTTAAATCGCCGCACAAATTTTAACCACTTGATATCAAGTTTTCTGCTAGTTAAATGGAAATACACAAAAGACAATATGGCGTTATGATATTAACTAGTATTGATAGAATCGTGTATTTTAATAATTCTTTATGGTCACAATATTACAATTTATAGAAAACATAATAAAAAAGACACTGAAAAACTGTAAAGCACAATTTAAAAATTGAAAAACGTAACCATGTGATCTCGAAAATCTGGGAGTCGGTCATTCGAATTTACTCGCGTGTGACCTCATTCAGTAGGATAAAAATTAATATAGTTATGCAGCATACAATATATTCCTATATGTCCAATGTAAAAATTACGTTAATGTGCTAATGGACTGAGTTTTCAATGCCGGGCATAAGCCTACATAGTGATTCGAATTGATGTAATCGGTAAATGTACTGTACAGTACATTAAATATTTGGAATATGTTTGGGTGTATCGCTCTTAAAATCGAAATTCAGCATCTCATTTTATTAATTAGAACTGTCTCTTAATTTAAATTTATGTAATTTGCCATTAATTTACTTTAACTTCATATATAAAATCGCAATTAGAAAAAAGATCCCATGTAAGCAATCTGTAAAAAAATGTATAATATTAAAAAATATTTACAGAAGTGACGAAGCTCATACTGAGAGGAAGAAATTATTGTTACCCGCCTTTCGCCTAAACGTATTGCATTCATTTATTCCAATAATGGAAAAAAATGCAAGAGAATTAGTTGAAGTGTTGACAGAAAAGAAGAAAGTTTTCGTAGTACCGGTTGTTAAACAGTGCGGATTCAATATTTTGTATGGTATGCAAGATGGATTTTACTTTTTGTCTGAAATATACAGTCATTTATAAATTACGATTTTCGATGGATTGTTGATATAAATTATTAACACTAATATTTGTTGAAGTTGTGGAATTTTATAATTAATAAAGAAATAAATATGAATTATATTATAAATTTAAAATTCTGTTAAATAATACTTTCATGTCCGTTATATTGTTTTTGTTATTAATACATAAAATTTATTTCAGATACAATTCTTGGTGTTAAAGATGGTTCTACTTTTAGAGAACAAAGTTCTTACTATGAGAAATTAATAAGCATGTAAGTATTTAATTCGAGATATGGTTTTTTCTGTACAATGATTTTAAATCCGGGAAAAGATACAAATATCTGGAATAGGCTATTTTTTATTTGTTGATTTTTGTTTTCACTTTTATAAAACAGATTCTATTGCATAAAATGACTTGACTCAAATTTCTGCTGCTTAATTTCTAGTTTTGGCGACATAATTCTAATAAGCAATTTATTTTGACTAGGAATATGAAAAAATTTTAAAAAGTCGTTCATGAAAATTTTATGGCCTGAAAATAATAATGCAATCAATTGATGAAATTGAGTGCTTAGTTTTATTTATATAAGCCTAGCAGGAGGTTTCCGTTGGAACTCTAAAACTTTGGTAGCCTAACTATACGCTGTCATCAATATAGACATGCATAAGAAAAATCTCAATAGTATAAATACTTTCATCTGTCTATTCAGTAATGCTAATGAAACATTCAAGACGTACGAATTCTCCTGCTTTATCTAATCACTTTTCATGAATGCTAAATGCACTAATAATTATTTTTCTTCGGTTTCTGAGTACGCGACTCCCATAGTTCTTGAGTATTTATAAGGAACTGAAAAGACCCAGTCGACTTAAATGCATTATTAAGCAGATTAGAAGGCACGTTTACAAACTTTTGCCTCTGAAAAACTAATATTCGATTCGATAAAGAAACAGAAAATACAAATGTATAAGATCTTAAACACTATTCCTGTTTGAATTCACCCAAATAACTAATACATGCACAAAATGTCTTGCCGTTTATTATTTGGAATTGCCACTGCAGGTCACCGTAAAAAAGGAGCCTAAGACAATAATTGGATTAGTTTGATATTTAAAAATAATACTTTCATCTGTCTATTCAGTAATGCTAATGAGACACAAAGCTTTGTCAAAACAGTGCCCCATTAACAAACGCATGGAAACACAAGCAGCTGTAGACTCATACTGAGAGAAGCTTTATATAAGATTGAAAAGGTTGACAGCCACTTAAACTTATCAATTCCATATACCACATTCTCTGACATTTAGACAACAACATTAGAATATATTTTCAATTGGTTCCTAGACATGCAGGGGGTTTTCTGCAAAAAGTTCGCTGACTGTCTTGTTAGAGAAGCTACAAAGTCTTCGATCACTACTGCTTTCAGTTTCATTCGTATTTCGTACATCAACAATCATGTCAAGTAGCAAGTCTTCATTCTCTGGCAAGACAGATGGTACTATGGCACTATTGGTAGGCTCCCCTACACTTTAATCTCTAATGTACTGCGATCCATCTCCATTTTACACTCTCACTCAGCGTGATCTCTGGTTAGGTTAGAGTTGTTATCTTGAGTCGTTTGGTTAGGTTCGTCCTAGTTATTGTAGAATTTTTAGTAAGTAAGTTAATGTTTAAAAAAATACGAAAATAAAAATAAGTAATAAAAATTGAAGTCTTGCTCGTTTGTTTTCTGTCAGTCCGTTCAACTTGTCTAGTTTGGCATTGTGTTCGTTTTCTTTTCGCGGTGGCTGTGTAGCTGTTAAGGAGTATCGTAATTCGATCGCATTCCGTTTTATTAGTGTTAAGTAGATATAAGTTTTCCTACTAACAGCGACTTGCCACTGACTTCAACACTTAGCTATTCGTGGCGGCAATCAAATAGTGCTGTTTGCTACAGTCAGATTTTTTTTAGACCCTTCAGAGGACTACAGTCTTGCAGCCTAAAAACTGCAAACCAACATGAAACGTAAAGAGTACAATAGCCATACATACGCCGTTTAAAGGAATCTTACCTTTTTTTACTGTTTATGTCATCTCACTTTTTCCTTCTTCTTTTCTCCTATTTTCTTTTCTGCTAGCTGAACACTTAGTGTACGGCCGATGTTTTTTACGTATGTACGTATATCATTCTTTTTGTTGTCAAAGAAGTTATGCTTGTTATTTATATAACACTTTTTAGGAGAAAATATATATATTAAAACAACATGACTTCTAGTTCGTATGTAGTTCGACTTCTAGTTCTTATTTAGTTAATCGGAGTTATTCGAAACATCATGTTCTTTAAAGAAACATACTTTGTAACGGCGTTTATCTACCTATTTCTGTTCCTCAAGTTAAGAAATGACACAGACAAACGTATGACAGTCGTAATTTATGTGTACATTTTTATCAAATTACAGCATTAAAATTTTTGAGAATTGCAGCCCAATAAATGAAATTTTAAAATATTTAAACATTTCATGTTACAATTTCACATATGAAATGCAACATTTTTTGAATTATTAATTTTTTTAGAACATTTAAGCCAGTACTTGATAGATCAATCAATTTTCTGCTGTCGTTCGACTTCTTTTTTTATTTAACATCAAAAGGAAGAGAATATAAATCAAACAAGGAAATTATAAGGAAATTTACAAAAGAGGTTCGTAAAAAATTTTCGTTTTTCAACAGTTCATACATACAAATATTTATTAAACCTCAGTTCTGTTTCTAGATAATTTCTGAAAATATAAGACTACGTGAGACTGAACAAAACATGATCGAAAGTAATGGAAATCCGAAATCGTTGTTGGACTTTCTCTTGGATGCTAGAGATAAAAATCCAAAACGACTAACAATTGAGAACATATGCGAAGAAATCGAATTTTTTCTCGGCGCTGTAAGTAGAATATACATTTTTTATTTGACATTTTGGTACGATATTTATTCCTAAGTTATTGAATACTAGCAGGTAGGCCCGGCGTTGCTCGGACAAAAGTAACGATAGCGAAGATTAAGATTATTACGTTATAGTCACAAAAGAAAAAGAGTAATTTCATCAACAAACTAAGTATTTCTAAAAAAAGATCGAATTTGAAAATCGAATGTTCTAAAGAAGAAAAGTCTAATCTGTTTAAATTTGAAAATCGAATATGCTCTAATATATTACTCTATTTCTTTTCTTTCCTCCAGCGCCCGTTTCTTCTCCATCTGCGTCTTGCACGTTGCTTTCTCTTAACACTTTTATTGTTACGTAACACTTTCATTGTTGATGAAAGTGTTAAGCCTTAATCCTGTCCCTCTCCCCGTGGGGAGGAATTTCGAAAAATCTCTTCATAGTGAACGTGACGTAACCTAACTATGTACCAAATTTCAACTTTCAACTCTTAACCGTTTGGGCTCTTAACATTTCCGTTGTTACGTAACACTTCCATTTGTTGACACTTCCATTGTTACTTCACACTTTCATTGTTGATGGAAGTGTTAAGATTTAATCCCGTTCCTCTCTCCCGTGGGAAAAAATTTTGAAAAATCCCTTCTTAGTGTGCGTTTTCGTGACGGACCCTAACTATGTACCAAATTTCAACTTTCAACTCCTAACCGTTTGGGCTCTGCGCTGATTATTATTATTATTATTATCAACTCGTCTCGATTATATATA
>NW_027120990.1:0-32691 GCF_030686945.1 Centruroides vittatus | reverse complement strand
AAAAATTTGTTTCGGTTTTAGAAAAAATCGGTTTACGAACAACTTTTAGGACGAATTAAATTCGAAACCAGAGGTTTAATTGTACTATATTATTTGCTGCATTTAGCATTACCAACACTAAAAGTTTTTTAAAAAATCGAAATTTTATAAAACAAAACAACTTTATTTTCAAGAACATTTATATCGGAAATATCCGCAGCCTTAAATAACCAAATGCAGATTTTCTTAAAAAAGAAATATTTTTGAATAGGTTATTACGAAACGATTGATTTCAGTTTAGTATTGTAGTCACGTGACATTAATCTGCATAGGTGACCTTCAATAAGAAAATAATAGCTTTATAAAATCAATATCTTCAATACATCTAACTTCCGTTTTCTTATTTGAATATGTTAATCTAAATTTTTTAATTATTCCTTATGGAATATCTCTTTACGATACAATTCATTCGTAAAAATTCGTTCAATTACATATAAATTATTTTAATATTTCAAATTTAGTTTTATTCAAAATTTTATATTTTTTCATTTAAGAAACAGTTATGATATTATATAATAGAACTAGTCAAGTTTTCAGAGTTGTCAATGATAAGAATTAATCAAGTTGTGATTAATTCTTATCATTTACTATTTTAATTTAATGTTGTATTCTCTATTAATTTTAAATTTGCCACTTGACTCATCAGAAGATCTACGAAAGCAACTACAACTTGTTCAAACAAATCTACATCAGCACAGAAACACGAAAGCAGAAATTGCCTTTTCCTCTGTCTAAGTTCTAGAAAAGTTTAATACTCTAGAATATTATGAGATTTGAAGCCGAATGAAGACGACTACTTAAGAACAACGACTATCCTTTTGAGCTGTTTTTATATCACTATAAAATTCCTAGTACGAAGATACAGCAAAAATTGTCATTTATTCCAATGTAATGAAATTCCATGTATCTTATTAATTTTAATTCATTTGAAGTTTTACTTAATTTATATTTATAACCCAAATCGTTTAATACTTAACTTTTCTTCATAAGCATGAGATGAATGTACTGAAAAGAACTTTGTTATTCTTATTTACGATTCGATAGATATTGGTAATCTGTTAAGTACGTATTGAATTATAAATACGTTTTCGTGAGATAAGCAGGAGGCCAAGGGTCAATCCTTCCTGACCACTTAATCTGCGCGGGCTGGTAAAACCCGATATCGCTAGTCGATAGACATGTAACCGATCTTTGTATGTTAACCTTAGTTAATCAATAAATATTTAGTTTGTTAAATTGTCGACCTGTTGATCTCTTTTAACGGGAGCCAGTCCACGTGCTCACGACCTTCCCACTCACCTTTCGCCCTCCGAAGCCATGCACTGACGCAGAAATCGGGTTTTACCAACCTACGCAGATTAAGTGGTCAGAAAGGGTTGACCTTTGGCCTCCTGCTTATCTCACAAAAACGTATTTATAATTCAATACGTACTTAACAGATTACCAATATCTATCGAATTTTAAACAAGAATGGCACAGTTTTTTCAGTACATTCATCTCATGCTTATGAAGAAAAGTGAAGTATTAAACGATTTGTGTTATAAATATAAATTAAGTAAAACTTGAAATGAATTAAAATTAATAAGATACTATGGAATTTCATTACATTGGAATAAATGACAATTTTTGCTGTATCTTCGTACCAGGAATTTTATAGTAATATAAAAACAGCTCAAAAGGATAGTCGTTGTTCTTAAGTAGTCGTCTTCATTCGGCTTCAAATCTCATAATATTCTAGAGTATTAAACTTTTCTAGAACTTGGACAGAGGAAAAGGCAATTTCTCCTTTCGTGTTTCTGTGCTGATGCAGATTTGTTTGAACAAGTTGTAGTTGCTTTCGTAGATCTTCTGATGAGTCAAGTGGCAAATTTAAAATTAATAGAGAATACAACATTGAATCGAAATAGTAAATGATAAGAATTAATCACAACTTGATTAATTCTTATCATTGACAACTCTGAAAACTTGACTAGTTCTATTATATAATATCATAACTGTTTCTAAATGAAAAAATATAAAATTTTGAATAAAACTAAATTTGAAATATTAAAATAATTTATATGTAATTGAACGAATTTTTACGAATGAATTGTATCGTAAAGAGATATTCCATAAGGAATAATTAAAAAATTTAGATTAACATATTCAAATAAGAAAACGGAAGTTAGATGTATTGAAGATATTGATTTTATAAAGCTATTATTTTCTTATTGAAGGTCACCTATGCAGATTAATGTCACGTGACTACAATACAAAACTGAAATCAATCGTTTCGTAATAACCTATTCAAAAATATTTCTTTTTTAAGAAAATCTGCATTTGGTTTATATTTCCGATATAAATGTTCTTGAAAATAAAGTTGTTTTGTTCGATTAAATCTCGATTTCTTTAAATCTTTTAGCGTTGTTAATGCTAAATGCAGCAAATAATATAGTACAACTAGCTGACCCGGCCACGCGTTGTTGTGGCTCAAAATGTATCTATTATAAATGTGTAACACTTCCCCCGTGGGGGAAATTTCAAAAAATTCCTTCTTAGTGTATATTCTCTTGACGTACCCTATTAAAACGCAATCAAAAACGCATCTAAAATAGTATAATAAACGCCGAGTTCTTCACAGTAAGCCTTAATCCCGTCACTTTTCCCGCTGGGGAATATCGAAAAATCCCTTTTTAGTGTATATTCTGTTGACGTAACCTATTAAAACGCAATTAAAAACGCAAAAAACCGCATGTAAAATAGTATAATAGAAGCCGAGTTCTTCACAGTAAGCCTTAATCCCGTCCATCTCCCCCCACTGGGGGGAATTTCGACATGTATATTATATAAAAACACGTGCGTATTCGAATGCAACGTTGTGTCAAAATTTCAAAGGAATCGGTAGGAACAAACGAACGTTATATTTTATTTATATTAATATTTATATTAAGTAATAATTTTAATAAAATAGGAATAATTAATAGTTATTCTCCTAACCTCACTCAGACTCTATTACACTGTAAGACAACAACACCTTGATGCTGAGAACCTTTAACTTTAATCATAAACAAACGTTTTCGGCCCATTCCATGGCCATCGTCAGGCTAACAACATTCGAATACTGTTCCGAATAACCAATTTCAAATTTAAATAAAATACAAAAGAACTCACGCGCGATGCTAAACAACGTAAACTAAAACTAATATAAACAACATAGAAAAGAACAAACGAACGTTATATATTATTTATATAGATAGATAGAAAATGATCTGCTTCAGTCCATTCTCACAGAAAAGCATAATGCCTGACAGAAAAGCAAACTTAGTTCGTCGGAAGGTAGCGCCATCTGTTGGACATAAAAGCCTTAATTTATATATAAATATATTTTTGAAAGGGGGGAGATGGTGTAGGGGTATGAAAAATAGATAGTAGCCGATTCTCAGACCTACTGAATATGCATATCAAATTTGGTAAAAATCGGTAAAGCCGTTTCGGATAGGTACGGTAACTAACATTGTGACACGAGAATTTTATATATAAGATTAAACTTCGGGTTTCGAATTTAATTCGTTTTTAAAAGTTGTTCGTAAATTGATTTGTTCTAAAACCGAAACAAATTTTCTTATAAGATACAACATAGACTATATTAGTCTGTTTCTGACCTCGAAAACGAAGCCTTTTTTGTACCGTATTAGCTATAATTCATGCATGAAAATACATGCAAATGCAATATAATATTCAACTGCATATTATGATATTTATATACTGGATTTTAAAATCAAAATTTTCGGTCACCGCCAACCGAAACCGTAACTAACTATTTACAGAGAAGTGGTATAAAGAGAGATTTTGTTACATTTCATCTAGGCATTCTGCCTGAATGAAATGTAACCAAATTTTACAAGACGAGCAACAACTATTTTATCCACACTTTCCGAAATATTATGTTTTAATTGCTTTGACTTCAAACATAATTTGAATTTAAATATATTAATTAATTTTGATTTTATTTTTAGTTTTAATTTCGGTTTCGGTGTAAAGGCCAGAGTTTTATTTTTCATTTTGTCAATTTTTTTTTGGTTTAATTAACTGACTACCTAGTATTAAGAAATATTAAATGTTAATATTATAATACACTCAAACTTATTTTTGTGCGGTCTTTTTTGTGCGATTGGTTTTGTGCGGTATATGAATTTCATTCAAATTGGTATACCGAACAAAAAAATCGCACAAAACAAATCGCACAAAAATAGGTTTGAGTTTACGTATCTTTCTCGGTGCGCATTGATATCTAATTTAATGGTCTTTACATAATTGCTAACATTCATCTCAAAGGCCTTTCACATTTTTTGTTTGCAGTAGCCATGTCGCATTTAATGCATATAATTTTCATATCTACTCTATCTCTTCAGCTTCCTTGATAATGGTAAGGATAATATCCTGCAATGCAACTCCTTTGCATGAATTTCCACTGTAAAAATATGCAACAGTTTGTGTTTGAACTAGCAAAAGATATTTTATTTTTCTTTAACTAAAAACTACCGCGTTCTGTCTCTTCGCGTGCTTTTTACAAATATCGTTGTAGCGTTTGTGTTTTTCCTTTCTAAGTGCCTGGCGTGTTATTGTTGGTTCTGCGTTAATTCAGGACTGAATTCTTAATCCATGTATCATTTTGTTGTACCTTCTGTCAATCCAGAAATAAGTTGGTAAAAGTTTGGTTTTAATACATGGCACATTTTTTCCTAACTTCGCTTTCTTATGAGACCTCTCTAGTAGTCGTGTCTTAAACAGATAGAAATTTTTCAGGGCGACACGTATAATAAGAGTTATAAACGAAAACTGATTGGATTATTTACTGACTACGCAATGTAGAAGCTGCCATTGCTTAACCCTGTTTACATCGCGGAATAACACATTGAAGACGGACGCTTACAAACCGTGTTACGTGCCCTGGCATTGACGTCACTAGTCCACGTGACATCGCCAAGGTGTTTCTGGTCAATCTATTTTTCTGCTATAATTTGGAAGCGTCACGTGATAAGCAATGACGTCGCATTAAATACATCGTGATTCTTCTCTTTATACAAATCTTTTTAGAAAATAAAAAATTAGCTATTAGCAGAAATAAAATTTAAAACTATATATATACACATATATAGTTTTAAAATTTTAATCTTTTGAAATTAGAATTTTATATACAGCCAACAACTGCACAAATTCTTTGCGAAGCACTGTCTCAAATTATACTATTTTTCTTATAAGTTTAATATATCATCGGGAATTATGACATGAACATTTCATATAACAACAGCTTATACTATAAACATATATACTATTTGGCACCTCTTTGATGCCTCGTCAGGAGTAACATTACGGTGTGTCGTTTAAAATATTTTAGTACTTAAACATTCTGTGAGATTAATACTAATAGCCTCAAAAGAAAGGCTGACTCCGAGATTTTGTGAATCGTCTAAGGACTGCTAATGGTGTGGACGACGAGAAGCAAAGACAAAAGCAAAGTCATATCTTTGTATAGTCATATTTATATTTTTATATACAGTATTTATCAAACATTTCTCTTGTTAAGAAATGTTTGATAAATACTGTATATAAAAAACTAATCAAGTTGTTAATAAAACTAATCAAGTTTTTGCTGCGCGTGATTAATTTATATTTATATCAACACTAATCTCCATTAATTTTAAGTTTGACACTCCACTCATTCTAGTATCAGCAAAGGTGACTTCAGCTTCTCCTAACAAATCTACTTCAGCACAAAACGATAAAGGAGAAATTGCTCTGTCTTCTGTCCAAGTTATAGAAACGTTCAAAACTCTAATATTCTGGCACTGAAAGACAAGTGAAGACGAGGACTTAAGTTCAGGGGCTACATGTTCGACCTGTTTTTATATTACTATAAAATTGCTGCTGAAGACACAGCAAAATTATTATTTATTTGAATGTAATAAAATTTCATGTAACTTATTAATTCTAATTCATTTTAATTTTGATTCTAATTTAAATTTATAACTCAAATCGTTTAACAGTTCACGCTTCTTCTTAACCATGCGAGGAACATATTGAAAAAAACTTTGTCATTCTTATTTAAGCTCTGTTAGATATTGATAATGTGTTAACTATGTATTGAACTGTAGATACGTTTTATTAACTTTTTATTTATTTTTGAAGCGAAATAAATTATAAATTAAAAAATATCTTTAAATAAAAGCTAAATATAACGAATCATCACGGAAACGAAGAATCCTGTTAGTTATATGAATTTTCGTTTTCTCGTGATTACTCGTGCTCTATATGGAAAACTCCATTACTATACGGCAGAATCGCAAGAAGAGATCTCGATGACGAACCAGGAGACAATGTCTGCAATTCGCTGATGTCATCTAAGATCCAGGTGAAAAGTTAATGTAATTTGTTTCATCTGAGCGATCTCTTATCGCTAATGTACGGGCATTATACTGTATATAGTGATATCGACTTGTTTACTACTTTATATCTATACTGTGGACAAGAGTCAACTACAATTCTTCTTCGTTTGGAATTATGGGCCTTGGAGGTCCTTAATAAAAATGTTACTTGAATACTTTCACAACTAATATTTTGTTCACTGTGTAGTTGACTGTAGTAAGAAAAATCTTCGGACCTGTGGAAGACTATGATGAAAATGGAATTATGGTCGAATTATGGTCGATTTTATATACAGTATTTATCAAACATTTCTCTTGTTATATAATAAAACTAATCAAGTTTTTGCTGCGCGTGATTAATTTATATTTATATCAACACTAATCTCCATTAATTTTAAGTATTTCACTCCACTCATTCTAGTATCAGCAAAGGTGACTTCAGCACAAAACGATAAAGGAGAAATTGCTCTGTCTTCAGTCCAAGTTGTAGAATCGAATATGAAGAAATATGAAGAAAAAGAACAAACCAAGAACTGAAGACAACTTACAGCAAGCCGATGATTACACAGGTGATTAATGCCAGATCACAGTGGCTAGGCCATGTCGTAAGGCTTCCTATAATGGCAATACTATGAAGGCTTCACTATGAAGGGAAACAGAAGAGTCCAAAAGGCTGTCCTAGAAGAAGGTGGATAGATGGGTCACTGAAGATCTTTAAGACCTCGGAATCGAAGATTGGCAGAGGTGGGCTACAGACCGAAAGAGATGGAGATAGATTGTGACTGCGGTTAAAACAGTAAAAACAATATATCTAGGCCTATCAGAAAATCTAAAATAGAAATCTGTTACTTTAAAACTATACACAACTCAACGAAAGATAACCAGTTATTTAAAAAGCATGTTAAATTTCTATGTATAATGCGATAATCGCAAAAATATTTGCATACATTTGGACGTTACAAGTAGAGTCCGTGATGGATCGTGTTATAAACCAATTAAAATGAATCAACCATTGAAATTTTTATTAAAATTTATTTACTTTTAATCTAAGTTGTAGATTGAAGTTGCTGTCTGTTTCTCTGAAAAATTGTTTATACAAGTTAGTTTCGAAAAACTTTATTTTGTAATGGAATCTTACACTTTTTGTATTATTTTAATTGTAAATAAAATACATTTCGTTGTAGATACTGTATATTTTAATGCATGGCTAATGCGAATCTTGGATACCGAAATGCATACCAGTAATGGAGTTGCATTTTCATGATAGAAGTCTTATTTTGATGTTACCAGTAGCAGTGTGATTAGTCTGTTATCCCTACTATGTATTTGAGATATTAATTTCAACGATTCTCAAGACAAGAAGCTGATTTATTACAGTACGTAACAAATTAAATTTATTTAGATAAAGAATACAATCTTTAATGAAAATGAATTTTATGAAAATTAATTTGAAGACACAATTTCTCTAAAATTAGGAACCACCATTGATTTACTTTTAGTGTTCCAGAATACAAACATTTTACGACCCGACCGTTCTTTAAACTGCTTGGCCGTCAAGTTTAGAAAACATTCTTTAAAAAACACAGAAACATATCAAATTAAAATTACAAAGTTAAAATTGGAACCAGAGTATTTTATAGACATCTTCGATTTCTTTCCGTCTTTACCACTCGGGCATATTTGAGCTTTATATCTACTGAGGTAAAAACGCAGTAAATATTGATTTTCTTAGCTACTCCATGGGGACAAACCTTTGCAAAAGTTTCAATTGTAGAATCTAAGTTAATAATTTTAATTGGATATTTTTTAATTCTTAAAGGATGTTTTTTAAACTTTACGGCCATGTAGCCTAAAAAGAAAAGGCGGGTCTTCAATTGTTCCTATTCTGGAACACTATAAGTTAATAAACGGTAGTCCCAATTTTAGACAGACTGTGTCTTCAAATTAATTTTTATAAAATTTTTCATCCAGAGAAATTCTACAATTAGAAATAAATTTGAAAGTCTAAAATATTTTTCTACAATTTATCGAAGCTTTTATAAATTTGTACTTGACTCAATTGTCTTGTATCAAGCGAAATATTAAATGGAGAAAAATTACAATCAAAATATTTAAATCCTAGAAATAAAATCAGATGCTTTTAAGCAATTTACATAATACACTTACTAGTGAAGGTCAGTAATGCAGTTTCAGTCATGTGATTTCAACGCAAACACTGAAATCAATCGTTTGCGTAATATTCTATTTAAAATATTCTCTCTTTTAAGAAAATCTGCATTTGGTTTATGTAACGAAATATTGTGCAATAGAACCACGAAATATAATCTTAATTTAAACCAAAAATTCTTCGTATTTTCATTCTGCTCTTCGATATTTAAGAATAAAACATGTATTCGGCTTACGCGAGACGTAGTTTGTGCATTGTGTGTTTTCTACGACCAGTCCTCTCGACTTTACAGATATTTGGACTTAAAATGATGTATTGCGATTGTAATCAAGCTGCCGAGAAGTCAAAATATCTGTCGAAGTTATATCATTTCTACCAAACTGCTATAGAGATATTTATGTGGACTAACATGATACTTTCTGCTCAAGAGATAACAGACAATTTGGTTTGTGTCGGATGGATCCAAATGTTCTCCAATAATCAAATACTAGTAAAATTTATTATATTTACATTTGGTCTATTTCTAGCTTTTCAATTTAGTTTGTTTAAAAGAAAAAGACTTTATATTCCTAGAAATAACAGTGGATATGATGGAGAAGAACAAATTGCAGATAATATTCAAATCATTTTTATAGCCGGTCTTACAGATCTATTTTTTTCAATAATCACAGTTATTACCATAATTGATTTGTTTCTTTATCCTGCTTTAAAACGAATAACTGAATCACAGTTTGAGCTCGCGTTCTGTAATTTGAATATAACATTAATGTGCATTTACGGAATTGGACAATTAATCTGTTGTGTTATTGCAATAGGTGCAGCTGCCTTTATGCTTTCGAAGAGATTCAAATATTTATCTGATATAGTCGATGAATTGACAAAAGAAGAAAATTTCCTCAAAACTGAAATTGAAACTTTGATTCAAACTCATTGGGATTTATGGACTTATATACATGAAGTAAATCTAGTATATGAAGCATGGCTTCCAGCTGCATATTGTTTTGAAATATATCAGACAAGTTTTTTTTTCTGCGCATTTTTTTTCTTCGATCTTGATGCTTTCATGCGTTTTGCAATCTCTATTCTTTTTTTAGTTATAATCCTCGGTACTACGGTTGTGAGTTTCCAAGTATCTCGGTTTACATCATTGGTGAGTTAATCTTAAACCTACCCTATCCTATTAAGTAAATAGCATTCTTGAAAAATACGAAATTGAAATTTTTATAAATAGGATTACAACAGAATTTATAACATATTTATATACAATAAATTTATCAATTATTCTAAGTTACAAATATAATTAAATAAACGTTTGAAACAGAAAATGTTTTTATTATCGTAATTGCTTAATTTGTGTCTTGTTCTGTTAAATAAAGACGAGTGTTGTCTTTTTTTACATATACACTGGTAAAAATGTTTTATAAGAGAATGTAACCTTAATATTCTATTGCAACTGAAACATGAGATTTATAGAACTTATCGAAATATCAATTAAATCACTGTCTGACACAATGCTTTTGTGCCTAACTGTACTTTCTCAATCATTTCCCAAAGACTTGACATCACATTTTCAAGAATATCTCTTAGAAATACAAAAATTTCCAAGATTTGATTTGAGCTTTTCTGAGATTTCGGAATTTTTTTCTAGTATAAGGAAACGTTTCTTCTATTTTTTTTTCTAACTGAGCAGAACATGTACTTCTCTGAAAAAATAAATTTTTTCCGAGTACATTCTGAGAAAAAATTTAGAGGTGCAGATACATAGACATTCTTATTTTTCTTCTTTAAAAACTAAAATAATTGATTATAAAATAAAAATACAAATTCATTTTAAAAGCTATAACCTCCATATTTTAGACGAGAAAGAACATTTCAGTTTGCATAAGGAATAAATTTTTATGGCTACTCGGACACTCACACCCTCTAAATACAATACACTTATTTATTTATTTAGGGAGTTCAGGGATTTTGACACATGACGTAAATATATCCTGTATATTATTAACGTCATATATAAGTTTGTCACTGTAAAAGATTCTCTTTGCCAACGTGAACCTTAATTTCCAATTGAATAAAGCTTACTGAAATATATTGTTTATATTGTGATGTGAAAGGCTTGAAATAATAATTTAAATGATATTTAATTCATGTTTTTATATTTCATGGTTCTTTCAAAAACATTAAACTTGTTAAGCATCTCTGTTTTCACTTCGAATATACTTTAACGTAATTTAAATCAGAATATTTTACTAATTCAAAGATCACATCATTTGTTTTCCTGAAGAAATAAAGTATGTTCGAAGCAAGTGTCCAATAAAATTTATTTGGTTTGCATTTAAAATTACACTTTGAAATAAATTCCAAAGTTATACAGTCGAGTCTACATAAGTCGACACCCGGATAACTCGACACCATCGGTTAAGTAGTCACTTTACTGTGGTCCCGGCCCACTTACATAGGCATTAATGTTAAAAAATTCCGGTTCACTCGATACCGTTTAACTCGTCACCACTGGATAAGTCGACATACTTTTGCTGTCCCACACTCCGATAAGTCGTCACCCCCTCCTGAAAAAATGAATTCACTTCGCACACGTGGTGCGAAATCATTTTTTTTCAGGAGGGGGAGTCGATTTATTTAGAAATATATAATTAATATATATATATATATATATATATATAATATATCAATTATATAATATATTAAGGATGCTTAATGCCTCTAGTGTGAGAAAATGCAAAATTGGATTCTGGTGTGACGTTAATGTAGATTGTATATTTTCTTTTTGTTTATCTGTTATTATTTTATTCATAAAAATACATAAAATGTTAAGGCATTTTTATTAATATATATATATATACAGTCAAACCTGTTTTTATGCGGGGGATAGGGACCGCATTAAAAAAAACGCATAAAAAAAATCTCACGAACTTTACGAATGGCTGTAAATAATAGTTTTCGCAACACAATTAAAAAATATTTTTTATGCGGTCAATAGGGACCGCATAAAAAAAGTCTCACATAGAAAATAACTCAAAACCGTACGAAATAGAATTTATTGACAACAGATGTCAGCACTTGACTGCATCGTATGGTCTATTGTCTGTTTTACATATTTTTGTCCAGGTGGTGTTTTGTTGACTTAAAAAGTAAATTATTTCATTTTTCGCATATTTATACAATAATATTACTATAATAAGTGCATTTATGCTATAATAAGTTTATTTAGCTATAATAAGTCAACGTAAGACACGACGAATCGCACGAGACTAGTCGCCAACTATACCGCACAAATTAAAAATTCGCATTAAAAAAATCGCACAAATAAAAATCGCACATAAAAAGAGCGCATAAAAACAGGTTTGACTGTATATATTAATAAAAATGCTTTAACATTTTATGTATTTTTATGAATAAAATAATAACAGATAAACAAAAAGACAATATACAATTTACATTAACGTCACACCAGAATCCAATTTTGCATTTTCTCACACTAGAGGCATTAAGCATCCTTAGACGTTACTTGCCAACAATTGACAATTGCGTAGATGATGTTTTCATGCGTTCGTGATCGTTGAAAAAGAAAGTCGAGCCAGTTAAGTGCTCAAAACAAACGACACTAAACGAATTTTTCAGTTTTTCATCTACAGATCAATTGTAAATGGAGGACATAGTGTATTGTAAGCGTATACTACTGTATAACGCACTACTGTATTTTTCTAATTGTAGTTTTGTGGCTTTTTTTTAACTTCGCTTTAGTCGTTATATCGGATAATTCGACACATTTTCACTTTTCCTTGGGGTGTCGACTTATGCGGAGTCGACTGTATATAGCAATTTATATACGAATTGTGCAATTTTTATGACATTAATTTTAATTTTTCAAGTTGTATGAAAAGTTCATCGAAATCGATAAATTGTGTTCTGCTGATCTACCGTTAGAAACAAAACTGAAGGTAATTCAATTTAATTTAAACTTTTTGAATTGGTCAATTAATTTAATGTGTTAAAAATGATTTTATTTCTTTAAAAAAGATGTTGAATTTTATGAAAAGATTCGGTAAAACTCCATTTGGAATAAACGTCGGCGGATTCTTTTATATTAAAAAGAACTTCTTCATTCGAGTAAGTTAATTCAATACATTCTGTTATATTTTATTCAAGTTGTAGAAATATGATTTATTACTATATGTACCCAACTGAAATTCCTATTCCTAAAAATCGTATTAAATACAAAAATCTCTTTAAATATATGTAATGATTTTTGAATATTCTGTTACAGTTTCTGAGTGCCATATATTCAGCGCTGTCTGTCTTTGTAGAACTTCTAGTAGCCAAGAAGCCACCTCCTTGTAAAATTAAGATTGAAGATCTAATACAATAAATTGTCTTGTTTCATTGAATGATTGACTCAATAACACCAATGTGTAAATATAAACAGACTTATCACAGAAAAGTGAGGTATTGCGTTCGAAGAAGGACGTCGAGTGTGGACTTTTAAGAAAAATCCGAAAAATCAAAAAGGTTAAACATTTTACTTTTTAGAAAACGTCAAAACTCGATTCTTGACTCTAATACAGAATGTTAAGTTATCTGCATGTATTATATTCTATGTTATTATTTTATATTAATATTAATTTGCTTCGCACTATTTTCAATATAAACTGCATCTTAATTTTTTTCGACATAGATTATTTGTTAATGTAGTTTTAAAATATTATTTACGGGTTGCTTAATTAATATAGGCCTACATATAGATATCGTAGTATATAAATAAATAAATATACAGTATATACATATATATACTAGTTCAGCGCTTTTCATTTTTTTTTTCGCTTTTTGCGAAACAATTTTTATGTTATGGTTCTGCGAATGAAATGGACTGGAACCATCTTGGACTCTTAAACTGGAGCCATTGTATATTATATAAGGAAATACAGATAACCCTAGGGTCCTAGACAACTTCGGGGCCCTAGACATTTTCTTCTTACCAGGCCCCTTTCCTCTCCCTCTCCCACAAGAAGAAACATAAGAACACATTTTCTTTAGATTTTAGAATTCACAATAACCATATAAAAAGCAATATATTTTTGTTTATTCGTTTAGGTTAATGTTACGCTGGTGTCAAGATGGCAGCTCGTCTCTGTTTCCAGCAAGGAAACAGTGGGGACGCTCGTTCTAAACCTAGCCTAACCTATTCTAATAATTTGGTTGCTAATAATTATGGTAATTTATTAGAATAGGTTAGGTTGGAACGTGCGTCCCACTGTTTGCTTGCTGGAATCAGAGACGAGCCGCCATCTTCGCACCAACAGTAACATTAACCTTTGATTATTATATAGTGTTGCCCAACAGAAAAGTAAACTATCTTGTTTACAAACCTTTTCAAAACAGAGAGTTTGACCGGGCTCTTCAAAGAACCTGTCCCTAGACATTTGTCTCATTTGTCTATGCGATAATCCGGCCCTGGGTAACCCGCATATAACACGGCACTTTTATAGCACGGATTTACTCTAACACGGTTCGATAATTGGATAAAACCCTCGTACAACATGAAATGTAATAAAAACCATTAAAAGCGAACTTTATCTAATTTGAAATTAGGGAAATCCCCGTACAACAGTTGAATAAACGTGATAAAGCTTTTAAGTGCGAAAGATACCTCATTTGACATTTTTCATTTGAGCGCGTACATACTATCAGATTTTCCTGCATAATTTTCGTGAACTATTAGTATTTAAGTACAGTATGTACATTTTCTTTTCCCGCCTTCTGTCGATACACGTGGTCCTTCTCGAAACTCGTTTCAATGTTGCCAGATCTCGACGCTACTCGATTTGTGCTGCGGCGACACAAAACGAGAAGCGTCAACATCTGGCAACAGTGTTGCCAGATGTTTTTTCCATATTTTATACTCGCTTTATTCTGTCACCGGTTCTTAGGCATTGAACCGCGCCTCTAACCGTTGGAACAATCCACACCTTTACAAGCATACTTTAAAACTTTAATTGTGTCTTTTTTTTGGCTACGCAGATTAAAAATTTTCGGTTAATAGTGTTTAGTGATGACAACGAAAACACTGTTTAATTTATTTTAATATGTATCACTTTTTAAGAAAATTTTAATAAATATATTTATGTTAATTATGAAAATATAATAGCATGTTTAATTTTTGAAAACTAACTCCCCTTTTTTCGTGCTAGTTGTTTGTTTCGTATAACACGGATTCGCATAACACGGCTATTTTTTGGAACATAACAGCCGTGTTATATGGGGGTTACTTGTACAATTATGCATTATTATTGATAAGTTTTACGTATGAAACGTAAGATCAAGTACATTTCTCTCAAGAGCTGTTTGGGCCAATTTCAATTTATATTAAATGATTTGCTTCAATTTTATTTTACTATCTCGGCTGTTATATAACAGAGGAAAGTATGTCCATCAGTAAAACAATGATCCTTTACATTTTTACACTATTTGACTCAAGGATTCTTAAAACATTGAGAAATGCAAATAAAAAATTCAGGAGATTCCTCTGTCTGGATAGATGTTTGTGTATTAGGAAAATTGATGCTTTTAAGTTTTGGTGATTAATTGTTCAGGGTGTTGGAGAGATAAAGAAAGTCGTGTGTATCTCAAATAGGGTGGGACTTAATGATGAGTTTACTCATTATTAGCATTTACAGTTTCTTATAAAAATCTATCTTTATCCTGAAAATTAAGCTTTTTCTCATTTTATATTAGTTAAAAATATATAGTCGATTTTAAAAAATTTCATAACAGATGGCGCCACACGCTGTTCTAAACTTTGCAGGAAAGTTAAGCAACTCGTTGCTAGATTTTTTATTATTGAAATTTAATTGTTAAATAATGTAAGACCAACGATTGTAAATATAACAGTCTGTTTCAAAATCATTCATGCGTCTATTTTACTTTGAAAAATATTACAAGATATTTCATATAAGTTTATGAAATATCTTGTAATTTTTTAATGAATCTTTTTTAAAATGCATTTATTAGATATTAGGTTGAATATGTAAATGTCAGCTTATATATACAAAAAAAAAAAAAAAAAAAAAAAAAAAAAAAAAACATGCTGGCTGAATTAGTAATAAAAGATATAGATAATAAGATACAAAATATTCCAGGCGTGAAAAGAGTAATGAGATATGTAGACGATTACTTATTAATTTTTAACAACCAGATAACCAATGAAAAAATAATTTTTGATAAAATAAATAGCATAAATCAATATATAAAATTTGATATAGAATTAGAAACATATAATAAAATTAACTTTTTAGATATAACTATAATAAAAGAAAAAGAAAATTTCTCATTTAAAACGTACAAAAAACCATCGAACGTAAACAAAACAATCAGTTATTATTTCTGCATCCCAGATACCATAAAAAAGAATACATATATAATGGACTTAAAGAAAATATATACAAGAACGAGTCAACAAAGCGAGTGTCAAACTGATTTAAAAAAAATTAAATTATATATATACTTAATTTAACCCAAAGCATTTATTAAATAGTTGGCAAACACAATATTACAAACATAGATTTAATATTAAAAACAAGAAAGATGCCAACCATAAACCTTTCTCTTATATAACTAAACATATTTATGAAAAGTGCTCTAAATCCCTAAAAAATGACAATATTACTTTGGCCCCATTGTTGACAGACAAAATATCGCAACAAATTTTTAAGGTTAAAAAACAAAATAATAGTAATATATGGGAAAAAACGGGGGTAGTTTACAAAATCAACTGCAATTGTCAACACCCGAAATATTACATAGGAGAAACAGGGCGTACGTTGGAATTACGGATCAAAGAACATGAGGCTGCAATCAGGTTGAAACATAACACCTCCCCATGGTTTAACCACATAATAAACAATAATTGCCAAATAGTTAAAAATAACACCAAAATTTTACATTCCAAAAAAAAATATATAAACGAAGATTTAAAGAACACGTAGAAATAATAAAGCATAACAATAATAATGATTTAGTAAATCTGTCAAATGGGATGCAAATCGACCAGCAGTGGTATTATGTAATAGAGGGCGCGACAGGCTGATAGTTTATGAAAGTGTTATTGTAGAAGTATGAAAACTGTACCGTGGAAAACGTTCTAGAACTGTAAAACGTAGTGCTGGTTGAATTATTTTAAAAGTGTGTTTATAGAACTATTTTGAAAAAGTTTGGAATACTTTTAAAGAAAGCCAGTACGTACGTATTTTTATAAGAAACTTTGTATAAAAAATATATGGGATTTTTAAACTAGTTTTTTTTAAAAAAATTTATAATTACTTGTATTATTACCGTTGGTACACTGGTGAAAGGGAATTAAACAATATTGTCAAACGGATATGTAAACAGAACTCGGAGAGTGCTGTATGGGTGTTGGGGAGTATATGAAGAACTTAAAGGTACTAGGGAAGGTTTTTTAGGAGTTTTATTGTTTCTTACTCGCGTCACTTATGTTAATAAAAAACCTTTGTTTTTTGTAGCACTGAGGAGGGATCAGGACTTATAACACTGATCCGAAATGCATATGTTAAAAAGCCAATAAAGGAGTTATTAAACCTGTTTAGCTGTGAGACAGTCTACCGTTATTCGGATTAAAGAGACTATTACTTGATAAACACAAAATTAAATTTTCTTTAGTAGCTGTATAACAATTTTTTAAAATTATCTAATGATATACTTGTGCGAAAATTCATTTGTTATTTATTTTTATATATGATAATAAAACTAAATCTTTGAATTAAAAAGAGCAGTTCCAAAACCATTGCAACTTAAATGGCTTTATGCTACGACCTCGCATAATATACAGTGAAAACTGCTAAGGCAACCACCTGCATTCGACGGGCAGCTGTCAAAACGGGTAAAAATTTCTGGCACAGAATAGTTTATACGTAGTCTTCGTATAAGTTGCCCGTATTAAACGACTAGCTGTGTAACGCGACCGCGAGCATCGATTTTTGGTCCGATACAACTTACAACAACTGTAATAAGTGACCACTTCCGCGAATGTATCCGGTTTGAACTGTTGTTCGAACAAACCCATCTGAAAAACATTTCCCCCTCCTAATATAGTGAATTAGTCTAACAATAAAGGAAATTCATTTCAGTTTGTTCGAAATTGTCCGAAAAACGAAAGAAATGCAAAATGCTGTCATTAGAAGATTGTGTTAATGTTATCAGAAAAAGTGAAAAATGGTTTATCAGAACGGCAATTAGAGAACTGTGGGAAGAAGAAATTTATTTTACTGTAGACCTACAGTATTTACAGTAAATTATTGTATAAAATACAGTTAATCGGCTGATCTCATCGTTTGATAAAATTAATTTTATTTATTTATTTATTTTGAAGCTCGTATACAGTACCTGTGCGAGAAATAGTTTCTGTGTCAATTAACTTTATTTTCACTTTATTTTTAGAAAAATAATATCTAAGTAATTTTCGCATGCAAAATATTCAAAAACAATAAACGAATTAATGCAAAATTCAGTTTTACAAACAACCTTCCTTTTTCGATTCCGCCATTGTCATTGGACAATCGCGGAATGTAATGAAATCGTATTATGAGAGAAAATAATAAAATCGTTTTATTATTAATTAATCATTTTTCTTGTTGTACTTAAGAAAATATTAAATATTAAAAAATACGGTATTTTTAAAGTTAAATAAGATTAATGAAGTAGAAATACAAAATGTAGAAGGTAGATCCAACATCGTTAATGATATTTTAATTTTTGACAATTCGGACATTTCATTATGGCCATTAAATTTAACGACAGACACGCAACATTATTTGCTTAAAAATAAACCATCGTCAAATATTTCTCTTGTGCACACCGCTAAAAAAGTAGTGGCAGAAGGTGGAAAACTTGTAACTCGGACATTAAAGAAAAATATTTTTACTCTTAACAAAGCAAACGGTGAAAAAATTGAGCGAGAATGGTTAGTGTATAGCCCAAGAAGTAAAGCAATGAACTGCTATGTTTGCAAGATATTTGCGATCAGAAGAACCGCTTTTACGGAATACAACTCGGACTGGACTGGAAAAATGTAAATGTAAGAGTAAAAAAAACATAAACGTTCTACTGACCATAGGCATTTTATTGAAATTTTGATAGGAAGAAATTCAGTTGAGGGACGTGTAGATACTATAGTTAAAAAGAAAGTATTTAGAAAAAAAAATACTGGAGAAAAGTACCGCTGCGGGTAGTAGCAACAATTAAATTCTTCGCTAGAAATTCTCTTGCATTTCGTGGCTTTAATGAACTCTTTTCTGAAAGTTAAAGCGGGAATTACATTGGAACTCTTGAATATTTGGTAGAATTTGATGAGTTTTTAGCATTTCATATAAAACAATATGGATCAGCTGGAAAAGACAACGTGAGCTATCTTTCTTCGACTATTTGTGGTGAATTTATTGAAATATTGAACAAGAAAGTATTAGAAACATTTGTGTCAGAAGTTAAAGCTGCCAAATATTTTTCTATAATAATTGACTCTACTCCTGATATGACACATGTAGACCAATTAACTTTTACATTGCGCTATTTATTAGAAGATAGAACCCCAATCGAGAGATTTTTTAGGTTTATTCCCATTTATTCTCACTCGGGGGAAATCATCAGAAAATGAACTTTTACAGAATATTGCAAAATTAGGTCTCGATATTAGCAATTGTAAAGGACAAAGCTACGATAATGCAGCAAATATGTCCGGCAAATACAATGGGCTCCAACACCGCATTCAAAGACATAGCGAAACAGCCCATTACGTTCCTTGTGCTTCTCATTCATTAAATCTAGTAATAAATAGTACTAGTGAATCATGCTTGCAGGCAATAACACATTTTAATTTACTGGAAATCATTTATACCTTTTTTCGGCTTCTACGTATAGGTGGAATATTTTAGAAAAAACTTTTGCCGCAAATAATAAACATTTTACAGTAAACAAGTTATGTACTACGAGATGGTCTTGTAGAGCTGATGCAGTTAAAGCAATTCGCGCTGGGTTCGACCAAATAAAAAGTGCTCTTCTTGAAATATCTTTAGACGAATCTCAGAAATGTTCTGTTAAAGAAGAATCACGAAAAATGGCAAACAAAATGAATACTTTAGAATTCATTTTGTTAACAGTTATTTGGGATAAAATTCTTTCCAGAATAAATGCAAGCATTTTGCAGTAAATATTTTTGACAATTTATATCATTACGTTAATAGTTTAAGAAGTTCATTTTTGGAAATAGAAGCAGAGGCATTAAGTACGACAGAAATAAAAGTGTATTGTGATTTAAAAAAAAAGGTTCCAAAAAAAAACGTTTTTTTGATGATGCTTATAATGATGAGGGAAATGTAAGTTTTTGTCAGAGCCAAGAAATGTTTAAGCGAAATTGTTTCTACATAATTTGTGATAAAATATCTCTTCAATTAAAAGTTAGAAGCAAAAGCTACAAAGATATTGATAAAATTTTTTAAAACTTTTCGTACAAACCTAGCTGCCGACGAAGACGTATCAATTGATACCGCATTGCTAAAAAATGGTACAGTGGAGACATTGATACTGAAGAATTGGACGAGGAATTGTTGCAATTTAAATTAATTTGCAAAAGTCAAAATTTAACGTTGCCATCTGATATGCTATAATTTATAAAGAGCACAAAAATAGTATCAACATTTCCGAATACAGAGATATTATCACGAATATATTTAACTTTGCCTATATCAGATGCATCTGGTGAAATTGCCTCGGTTTTCAATCGCTTTAGAAGAACTTTACGCCGATATTGTGTTACGGACGGAGTATTATCGACGAAAAACCGAGGTTTATCACTGTATTTTTTATACTTAACTTTCTTAAAACTATCTTGGCTTTTATTTAAATTATTTTTTTCATTATTCAATTTACCTCTCATGCGTAAAATATTATATTATTTAAATATTAACCAAAAAAAATTAAATTAAACTATTAATATTTTAAGGTAATATCGTTATTGTATAACAACTTTTGTTAGACATTTAATAAAATAAATTTCAATTTTTTTTAAATTTATAAACAAACTTTTTCTAGAAAAACTAAAATTTTTTGTTGTATATTAAATATTATTTATTAATAAAATTTAAGATTTGTTTTAGTTATTTCACATTACAGTAGTACCTCAGAATACGAAATTAATCCGTTCCTAAACTGTCATGAAAATGTCGTAAGGTGAATAATTTTTTTTCATATGATTACGTGTAAAACTAAATAATCCGTTCCAACACGAAAACACTCAATTAAAGCTAAGTAGCTACTATTGTAATAAAAATTAATGTAAGTTAAGGAAAGACACTGCAAGAATGCAGTTTTGTAGTTGTAAATGCCTATAAATAACCAACAATTAGTAATAACATATTGGGAAAAAAAAAAAAATAATGTGATTTTTATTTTTGCACTTTACCTTTGAGGATAGACGACGATGTGACCGGCATAAAACTGGCTTGGTGGAAAAGAGAGGAGAGGGGAATATGGTATACTAAAACTATAACTTGACAAAAAAAAAAAAATGTATCTCAAATAACTAAAATAACTCTTGAGCACCTAGTGGGCGTGCCATTGACATGTGATGATAGGGAAGCTTCGTGTTGTTTCTGTAAGAAGCCGAATCTTACAAGTGGGCAATCAAGATTATATCGCAGCGGATACAGGGCCACTGTTTTGTATTCGTAAATTGTCTCGATATAGCCTAGTAAAAACCGATATGATACTTACTTATGAAATGTATTTTTTAATAGTATTTATCTGAGCCGACATTGATCTTAACAAAATAAGAAAGCTTCATATATACACATTACCTCCGTTATTAGATTTCATATAAATTCCCAACGCCCTCTAAATGCCAATTCTTGCTTTGAGAAAAAACATATAACTTCTATTAATTTAGATATATCTATTTAATCGTAAATATCTTGTTATAATTTATTAATATATTATTTTATATTGTCTACCAAAATTAAATTCTATTTCCGCTTTGATTTCCAAATTGCTTCAATTTTACGAAAAAAGAATCATCATTCGTCATAAATTTTATCGTCAAAATGGTCCGAAAATTTTTGTTGACGTATTTATATTTAAATATAGGCATTTGGTCTTTCTCTTTATAATAATGTTTTCTTTTTCATTAAATGGTCTCGAATCAAAACTTTTTCAAAATTAAATGTTTTTGAATCACTAGCCACGATATATAGGGCTCACCACCCATAATTAACAATGTATTTCAGAATAACTTACTTGGTAAAACAAAATGTGTATGTACGAAGATTATGACATACCCTCAGTAACAAAATAAATTCTATCCAATGTGGTAATTGAAATATACACTTTTAAAGTAAACTGTATAACATAAATATAACTTTGCGTGTAAGGAATACGTACATAAAACTACAGCTAAAATCATTCTTTTACTTTTTTAAATTCTTAAAACAATTCACTTAGTGAAATTAGCTCCCATACTGAAGTGGCTTAATGAATTGGAAATCAGAGACGGGTTCCAGTGTAGGTGTGCTGCGTGGCCAGAATCCGAGGGTAAGCCGGAAGTAGCCAGGTCGATGTCAAGTGCCACTTCTTGTCGCTATCACTACCGTATGACTATCAAAAGGACCGCGACCAGGGGTGCGTTGTAGCATTGTTAAGACGCTTTCTCAAGCGAGTGCTGTTAAAAGAGGCACTAAATACGTGTATAAACTTAACAGACTTGTCACGATCGTTCGTTTTCATACACTAATTTCTGTTATTTTAGAACCAAGCTGTTTCACGGGAAATTTCCAAACATTTACAAACTTTTCAGGCTCACATCTTCGAGTTGTAACTGGAGAAAATTTCTGTCTTTATTTGACAGTCTAAATATTAAGAACTATGAAGCAGTACCAAGATGGCGTGCCGTGACATTTTGATTTGACAGGAAGCTGTGTATTTCTGTAAAGAAGCCGACTTCCAGGGGCAATCAGTTAATTGCGCGGTCAGTGATGGTCGTAGGGCAGTGGGTTCTTAACCTTTTTTATACTCGCCGCCCACCAAATATTTCATAATTTTTTTTGTGACCCCATTTTTTAATAATAATTTATATTTGATAATTTGATAAATTATCTATAATAAATTGATTTTTTTATTATTGGCTTTATTTTTTATATAATAAATGTAAATCATAACTTTATTATTTCATATTATCTATTTAAATAACATTCAAACTTCACAATTAAACATTAAAACTCATTAATTTTTAACAGAAAAATAAAATAAGAAATCATGTCGATAAATCGATCCAATGTCGGATGCTAAAACTAAACTAAAACTAAAACGCCCACTTCGTGTCGTAAGGATTTTGCATATCTTTTGCAAAAATATTTAAATTTTTCAAAGCCTACTATTTTTCCTAATTATTTTTAAAATTCCAAGCATTAATAGTTTCTTAAAATTGCTTTGGAATAAAAGAAGTAAATACTGCGGTGTAAGTAGCATATTTACATTTATTTCTTCTGTACTAACAAAGTTGTATGTAGGAAGAAATACAAAATAAATAAATAAAAACTAAATAGGAAAACTTTATCTTTCTTATTTCACTTTTCAATACGATATTCGGATTATACATCAATTTTCTTTTTATTATATTCTGAAGAAAATTTTGCATAATTTGGCGGCCCTGGCAAACTTCTTATGGACCCCCAGGGGCCGCGGCCCCCTGTTAAGAATCACTGATCTAGGGTCCATTCGTATTCATTTGTTCGATAAGCCAGTAAAAACTGTAGACTTCTCTAAATGTATTTTTAATATCACAATTACATTCTGAATCGCTAGCCACGATATAAGGGCTAAAATTAAAAATAAATTATAAAAACTTACTCGGTGAAATAAAATGTGCGATAGATATACATACCTGGTACAATGTATTGTTCGATTGTATTAATATACTTTTAAAGAAAATTATAATTAAAATATAGCTTTGTAAAGAAACGTACATAAAAATAACATAAAATATTCTTTACTTTTTAAATCTTAAAACAATCCACTTAGTCAAATATCTTGATACGAGTAGCTAATGGATGGAACTAGTGACGGTCCAGGTAGGTGTGTAGTGAGTGTGTGCGTGCCAAATCCCGAGGGTGCCGATACCGGTCAATGTCAAATGCCTCTTTTGTCGCATCACTAGTATATCTCAAAGGACGCCACAGGGCTGTTGTAAATTTTAAACGTTTCTCACCGTAGCTGTAAAAATCTAACTACTTAATAGTCATTCGTTTTCTAACTAATTCGTTTTAATACCGGGTGTACACGGAAATCAGTTTCCCACTGTACTGAGCGAGTGATTGGTTCTGTTAAGCTTTTGTTGAAGTAAAATTCTGGCTCTTTCAACAGGGTTTTATTTATGTCCCCATTCCCTAATCTCTTAATTATTTAGTCACTTCTTAAGTAGAAATAAGTCGAAACCAGTTACTTTGTACCTGAATATCTGTAGTCTTGGGAAAACAGTGGATAGACAAATTTTTATGATAACGGATATATAAATCGTAAATTTAAGGAAAATAAATTCTAAGCTTTTTTTTGTACCATTGTATGTACTGTACGTCTCATTCATTAAATTTGGTTGTAAATGATGCTGCCAAAGTAACAGTTAATTTTTAACACTGTACTAGAATTGTACACGTTTTTTCTGCATCCCCTTACAGATGGGACATACTAAATCGTAATATCACCGGTTTAACATTGAAATCCGTAAGTAATATAAGATGGGAGAGCGGAATAAACGCAGAATAAATATATCAAATATTTTAATGGATTTTTTTAAAACTCCTGTCAACTATACAGAACTATCATAAAAACATGCCAGTAAACTCCTATCGGTTGGGTTGTTATAAATCTAGTCTAGGGTGGGCAACCCTTTTTATAACATGGGCCAGAATAAATTTTACGTTTTTTTCCGCGCCGTAGTAGTTAATTGACGCCTTCTTGTGACTCGTAATTTTTTTAGTCTGCAAATATGAAATAAATAAATAAAAAGTTAATTACTACATTTATTTTTTTATCGTTTTCGAAAATTACAAAGAATTGGAAAAATAACTAATTAATAGTTATTTTTCCAATTTAATAATCTATTAAAGATTTCGCGGGCCGGATAGAAACTTTTCGCCAGCCGTAGCTGGCCCGCGGGTTGCCCGCCGTTGATCTAGTCTGCTTATGATTCACATAATCGGGCGAGGGTGGCCGAATATCTAACAGGCGGCTAACAGCCCAGAACCGCTCCGGGATATAAAGTCGCGTACTCTTTACGCGTGTGTCGCTTCTACCAGCTAAACCGTGACGTTGGTGCTCTGTAAAGCGCATGCGCCAATGCCTATAATCTGGCTGCTTGGAAGTTGACAGGCAGGCGGCTAACAGCTCAGAACCGGTCCGGGTTATAAAGTTGGACTCCGTACGCGTGTGTCGCTTCTACCAGCTAAACCGGGTGAGGTTGATGCTCTGTAAACCGCATGTGCTAATGCCTATATAATCTGGCTGATTAGAAACTGACCCGGTTTCGACATTCCTTCCGCCACCGAATTATTCGAATATACAATAGCAATCTTATCGTTTTTTTTTCACATGTAGTATAGAAATTTGTAAAAGATACATAATGCAGTTATAATAAAATATTCATTTTAATTAATTCAAAGAACGTTAAAATATAAAAATTTATATTTTATAAAATACAAGGGAAGGTCATTGGAAGGTGGAATCGGCGCTTCCATCGCTTCCAATGACGGCACGCCACTGGAACAGACCCCACTGTACTCGGCAAGAGATTGGTTCGGTTAAGCTTTTGTTTAAGTAAAATTTCGGCTCTTTCATCAGGGTTTTATATATGTTTCTAATTCCCTAATCGCTTAATTATTTAACTACTACTTAAGTAAAAATAAGTTGAAACCGGTTACTTTGTATCTGAATATCTGTAGTCTTGGGAAAACAGTGGAAAGACAAATTTTTATGACAACGGATATATAAATCGTAAATTTAAGGAAAATAAATTCTAGAGCTTTTTTCTGTACCATTGTACGTCTCATTCATTAAATTTGGTTGTAAATGATGCTGCCAAAATAACAGTTAATTTTTAACACTGTACTAGAATTGTACACGTTTTTTCTGCATCCCCTTACAGATGGGACATACTAAATCGTAATATCGCCGGTTTAACATTGAAATCCGTAAATAATATAAGATGGGAGAGCAGAATAAACGCAGCATGAATATATCAAATATTTTAATGGATTTTTTTTAAAAACTCCTGTCAACTACACAGAACTATCATAAAAACATGCCAGTAAACTCCTATCGGTTGGGTTAAGTTATAAATCTAGTCCAAGGGTGAGCAACCTTTTTTATAACATGGGCCAGAATAAATTTTACGTTTTTCCCGCAAGCCGTAGTAGTCAATTGACGTTCTTGTGACTTGTACTTTTTTTAGTCTGCAAATATGAAATAAATAAATAAAAAGTTAATTACTACATTTATTTCTCTTATCGTTTTCGAAAATTATAAAGAATAGGAAAATTCCAATTTAATAATCTATTAAAGATTTCGCGGGCCGGATAGAAACTTTTCGCGAGCCGTAGCTGGCCCGCGGGCTGGGGGTTGCCCGCCGTTGATCTAGTCTGCTCGTGATTCACATAATCGGGCGAGGGTGGCTGAATATCTAGCAGGCGGCTAACAGCCCACAACCGCTCTGGGATATAAAATGCTTTATGCCTGTGTTGCTTCTACCGGCTAAACCGGGTGAGGTTGGTGCACTGTAAACCGCATGTGCTAATGCCTATATAATCTGGCTGATTAGAAACTGACCCGGTTTCGACATTCCTCCCGCCACTGAGTATTCGAATATACGATAGCAATCTTATCGTTTTTTTCACATGTAGTATAGAAATTTGTAAAAGATACATAATGCAGTTATAATAAAATATTAATTTTAATTAATTCAAAGTACGTTAAAGTATGAAAATTTATATTTTCATACTTTAAGGAACTTGGAAGGTCATTGGAAGGTGGAAGCGGCGCTTCCATCGCTTCCAATGACGGCACGTCACTGCTTAACACTATTTTTTTTTAATCTTTTCTGTTTTATATTTTTTTATATTTTTCATTTACTGCTTTTTGCTTTTTTCCTTCACTTCCACCAGCACTTTCACTGGATAGAGGTCGCTTGGTAAAATATCTATCCAAAGAGGTTTGGATTTGCCTACTTTTTAAAATGTTTCTGAAATGACTTAGGCAAATGTCATTAAACTGAGCAGCAATGCGGCCAGTGTGAACCTTTTCGGGATGTTTCTTTTCAATAAAATCGGTCACAGTCACAATCAGAAAGAACACGTGATCATGACGGTGGCGCTGCGAACTAATGTAACGTCGTATGGTGAGCTTTTGTTCGTACCGTGGAGCAAAAATATGTTCGAATTTCATGTCGTATACTGAAAATTTCGTAAGCTGAAGCGTTCGTATGTAGAGGTATTACTGTATTTAGTTCTGTTTTATATTTGTTGTGTGCATTATTTCTTGTGGGAGAGGGAGGTGGCCCGGTAGGAAGAAATGTCTTAGGCCCCAAAGTGCGTTAATCCGGCCCAGCCTACAATAAACATATGTTTAGTCGAAAATTCTTCCAAATACAGTTATAAAATAGAAATATACACTTATATCGAGCGGATAATCGCACTTAAATATACACTTAAATGTAAGACGGAACGTCTCACATTTAAAGTCATTCTGTGCATCGCCTTCGATTGTTTTGTTCTTAAACCGCCTCTTTCATACCTGACAAGTGCAGGGATGGCTTCTTTCTTTCCGACTCCGCCTGAATTCTATCGCGATACGACAAAGTCGCGCGATTTTCTATTTATTTTTGTTATTTTTAAGAATGTTTTGGAGACAAATCTGAGATCAATAATTATTTAATCGATGGACTGGACTTAGATAAATTATAAGGAGTTGACTCATACATAAACCATGTGACTGACGTATGATATCGACTGAGAGGAGTCGAAAGTCTCTTAAATAATCTAATATTTTTTAAACTAAGATATCTATACATTTACTTATTGGTTATTTTATTTGATATTTCTTAAGGGATGTTATATTACGCTAATTCTTTCATTAGACTAATATAAGTTTATTCGCCATTGATATGTTTTTAAAATCGTAAAATTTTAAGGCATTAATTTAGAACTCTTATAATGTTTAGTGAGTTATTAATTGTGGCATTTTTCTCGATATTTTTCGGATTTTATTTTTGGATAAAACACAGCAGAAAAGAAAGCGAAATCCCTATTTGTTCGTCACTTCCATTCATCTATACTTTAATTAAGATAAGATTAACCAAAAGTAAAGAGCAGAGAGAAAAAGAATATCATCCTGGAGTATGTGAGTATTTTATAAAATAATTTTTACGTTTATAAAAATTTATATAAATAAATATTTAAATAGGGCTTAACAATACTGTTAATTATTGGTGCAATATCTACAAAGATGAAAAAGTATATCAAATTCGATGGAACTTCTTCAAACTTGTTATAATTCATTGTCCAAAATTTGCTGAAGTAAGAGTGTTAATAACCAAAAAAGTGCTTAATTAATAATTTTATATTTATGTGCATCATAAAATATTTAGGTAGTTTTAAACGACAGTGATCTTATCGATAAGAATTGGCCCTATACCTTTCTGCAAGGATGGTTAGGAACTGGATTGCTGACAAGGTAAGTGTAATATAAGCTGGTTATGTACGGTACACGATATTCAGCAGATGGTGTTAAAAATATAATACTTTTTCGATAGAAAAAAAATTTTTTTTAAATTCTTTAAAATTGAAGCTAGAGAATCCAAATAGTTTTCCCATTTATAGTCTTGAAAAATCATTTAAAATCCCTTATTTATAAATAACGTATATGAAAATTTAATGAGCTATATACAGTAGACCCCCCTATAACACGGTAGATACGTTCCGTGTTATATGAATCCGTGTTGTACGAGTCACTTAAATACATGAGCCAATCACAGCCTGGCACTTGTGCCGTTAGGGGCTATGGCTGTTTGAAAGGTTTTCTTCCATAAAATTAATCGATTCTAGACTAATTTGACTCAACATTTCCAAATCACGTATAATTTTCTTGGCTATAATCCATATAAACTATGCTACAAACAAAAAATTGTAGGATTACTTACCGAGTGTGCGCCATTCGACGACGACATTGCTTAAGCTTGTTTTCGTCGCGGAGCGGCTCATCGAATGGTGGGCGCATGTTTCCTGATTGGGGAATTTTTCGCAGAAAAATAACTTAACTTTGGAGACATCGTTAATAAAAATATAATTTTTACGGCCGTTAAATAATAAATGTTTTTTAGTAGGTCCAGTGCTCGTTTAAACTGAAGGGTTTGTACAATATCCGCTATTGGTCCAGATTCGACCAATCCTGTTGCGACACGAGTCGGCAATGACGTTTTACCGTGTTGTACGAGTCTCTTTTAGCGTATTATTCGAACCCGATCGCAATTTTTTAGCCGTGTTATACGAATCCGTGTTACATGAACTCGTGTTATAGGGGAGGTCTACCGTATATACTTTTTTAAAATTTCGTAAAAAAATAAAAATTATATTTAAATTTAAAAAATTTGATTTGTTATTGATAAAAATATATAGAAAATGGAATACGATATATATTTGAGGCGAAGGGTTAGCGAAGCTTCTAAAAAGCTTAAAGAATTATGTTCGTTCTCAAAATCTGTTTGATCGATTTTTATTAAACTTTGCCATTTTCCATTAATTGAGACGAAGAATTCAGAAATGTATTGTAGGTCCATTTAAATGTAAAAAATTTAGCAACGAATTAACTTTCCTGGCAATATTTTGGTGGCATCTGTTACGATATTTTATTAAAAATCTACATTTTTAATTACTATAAAATGGCAAAAAGCTTTACTTTGAGTGTAGGGATGAGTTTTAATAAATAAAAAAAAAATTGTAAATGCTAATAACCAGTAAAATCGTCATTAAGTCTGATCCTACTCGAGACACGACACACGACTCCCCTTTTCTTCCCATCCTATGAACTTTTAATTACCAAAATTTAATAGCATCAACCCCCCTAATAAAAAGCCAACCTGCAGAATTTTGGAAATTTTCGAAAGGACAGGAGTTATAACGCTTCACAGATGGCGAAGAAAATCGTTCTCCCCCCCATACACATTAACATCCATACAAACAGAAAAAAAACCCGAATATTTTTTCATTTCTAATGTTTGAAGGTTCCCTGAGTCCAAAAATGCAAAAATCTTTGGAGAGGGTTGATTTTTGACCAATTATCATACTTTTCCTCTGTTATCTATAACAGAACCAGAAAAGGGTTGTATTCCTATGGCTCTGTTATAGATAACAGAGCCATAGGAATCCATGACTTCTTTTTCGATGTACAAAAGTATTACAGTGACAATATCCGTGCCCTCTAATGCGACTGAGCGCACCTAACGGAATTTAGGCCAAGAGGTCAAAAATAAAAACAGCATTGCGTGGCCTAACGGAAAATAGGCACGAAAAATGGACAAAACACAAGAACAAAGCAATTGCCATCGATTGCTTTGTTCTTAGATCGTCTCTCCGTACTTGGCCAGTGCAAGGATCGTGTCTCCTGTGGCCTGCAGGTACCAAAAAGGGGCAAGGGCAACGTTCGCCAGTCCGCGTCCGTCAAGTACAAGAATCGCTTCTTCTGTACCTTACAGGTGCAGGGATCGCTTCTTTACTTTCGGCCCCGCTTCAATTCTATCGCGATGCGACAAAGTCGCGCGATTTCCTAGTTTTTATAATATAGTAGAGTTGTTTTTATATTGTTTTGTCTCTTTCCATCTTATGGATTAAGAAGATCTTTTTCATATCAATCATGGTTAGACCAGGCTCACAATGGGAACTACCGGGTATAGGGATGGGCTGCCGGATTCGATCTAAGGTCCCCCGGAGCAATAAGGCTGATGCCTTAACCGTTTCGATCACCAAGAGTAGAATCGAAATACTTGTAAGGATTGAGAACTTTTAAGATTTGAATAAGTTTCTGAGAATTGAATTCCTGAGAACAAGCAACGAATATAATTTTTTAAAACAGCGGGTCATGTGATTAGAGTTAAATGTAGGCGTTTAATTGAAGATTACAGATTTTTTGATTGTAAGCTAGTTTTTACTTATAGCTTACTAGTAGTAAAAGGTTGAACCGTTTACTTGCTTCCCAAATGAATGCTAAAGTTGTGTGATAAAACACTAGCAATTTTCATTTTTCTAGTAAATGCTTGAAATTTTCCAATTTGCTATTATAGCAATTCGATTCACAAAATAGTAATATAGAGGAAAATAAACAGAGAAGAATAGAAATGTTATTGTATTGAATGGATGACTTTTGGAGATAGCGCTCCAACCATATTAAGTGGTATTTGTGCCTGAGAAATAGCACTGAATAAGGATGGAGCGCTATCACCAAAAAATTAAGATGATATTTTTGCAATATCTAGCAACTGTGCTGTTGATGAAAATTTGGATAATTGATCATATCACAGTTTGCAAAACTATAAGGTAAGTAATAATGTACAGTACTTAGTATACAACTTACATATATACTCTTATAGTGTAGTAACCAACAAGTTAATTAAATAAACAGATACCACTTCTGACTAGGCATAATTTAACTTGAGATATTTAGTTTTAAGTTTTATCTAACTTAAAACATAGTTTTCAAAAACACGTAACTTATTTTCCTTAAAAATTTGCTTACCGATCGACATTTATTTTTTGTATATGACATATAATCTATTACCATTTTGACCAGAATCTATGAAACAGCTCGTCATCACATTATATAATATTATCTTTTCGGATATGATATAAATAAGTTCAATAGACAGCGATTCCAACACTCCCGGTACAGAAGCCGGGAGTGTTGGAATCGCTGTCCTTTGAACTTATTTATATTAATATATCATCTGATGTTATCAAAATATGATAACATCAGATGATATATGAATAACATTTTTATTATGATCGCTCTTACATAACAATATTACAATACAATATACTTATACAAATACGTAGTACATAATTTTAATAGGAGAATGAAAGAATTGTTCGGATTTTTTCCTGGATAATCTATGGAAAACGATTATCCATAGAAAAAGCATTACTCTATATTTGAAACTCCATCCGCAGGATATCGTATGCATAAAAGAGGTTGCATTCAACCTGATTGTATTAATTTATCCGTAAATTCTTCTCTTATTCTAAATAATTTAATTTATAAAGTATTAATAAATTTAAATATATATATATATATATTTTATTTATATATATATATTATATTATTATTTATAATATATATTATATAATATATAATAATATATTATATATATTATATATTTATATATATATGATATATATATATAATTATTTCGGTAATTAGTTCAGGGACAAAATGGAGAAATCGAAGAAAATTGTTAACGCCAGCTTTCCATTTCCGAATTTTGAATGATTTTATTTCTGTTTTTAATCGTCATTCGTGTACCTTAGTTAAAAAGTTGGAAAGTTCTAACGGCCAAGAGGTCAATGTTATATCTTTTGTTTCACTTTGTACCTTAGACATTATTGGAGGTAAGATAGATTTTTTTAATTTGCGGTTCGAATTTATGTACTGTAATTCCACATCGAAGTAAAATTAACAAGAGATTATCAATTAAGTGAAATACCTGTTAAATCTTGTACATTTCAAAATAGATTCAGCAATGGGAGTGCATCTGAAGGCTCAAGAGTTCTCTGATTCCGAATATGTTCAAAAAGTCAAGAAGTAAGTGCAATTTTCTTTGATTAATTCAACTTTTCTTTTGATTAATTAGCTTAAATCGGCTTTAAAATAGAGTAATTTACAATATAATAACACGGAAATATTAAATGGTACAATGCTACACTAGAATCTCTCATAGAAGTTTCAGGAATATACAAAAGTATGTTATAACTA
>NW_027120989.1:0-3545 GCF_030686945.1 Centruroides vittatus | reverse complement strand
GATGAAATAATTGATAATTTTGCTGAATTAAAGACTAGAAAACAGAATTTTTAAATAAAGTTTATTTAAATACCTCTGTTTTTGTTGACTTCGGTTATAGTCGATTTTTTCGCGAAAAATTTGTCTTTGTTTTCGTCGGCGTGCTCGAGTGACCTCGCTGCTAATTTTGCGAAAACAAAGGGCGACCCACGCGTTTTCCGGCGCAGTGTGGCGTTATTTCTCGTTGTGTGAATATTACCCCGCGACGGCCCGCCATTGGCCAACGGTTCCGTTTCCTGAACACTGGGAGTTCAGTCGTGGGTTCGCGCTTTGCCAGGGCGAGCTGGCCACGTGAAGTTTTCCGGGTTTTCTCCAGGTCTGTAACGCCTGAATAGAAGCCAATAACCCTTAAACGGAATTCCCGGAAGGCATTATTCCCTCGATACGACCATGATAAACGCATACAACTACTATTACATGACAATTACGTCACACTTTACCACGGGGCGATATAGGCTAGAAGCTCGTGTCCAACTAGCTTCTACAAGATAAGAACCCGCGTGTCTAGCCGAACAATTCCATTGCTTTTATCTTAATGCTAATTATCTTATCTTTAATCTTAATGATTTTACCTTTATGCTAATTAGTTTTTTTATATTAATTTCTCATTTCTTTTAGTAGCCTATTTAACGCTATACTAATTCTCTATAAAATAAGTTTTTGGTATGTATTTTGGAGTGTTAGAACAAATTAATTGGATTTACATTGATTCGTATGGAAATAATTGCCTCGGTTTTCATCGCTTTAGAATTTCGCCGATTGTTTTCGGACGGATTATCGACGAAAACCGAGGTATCACTGTATTTTTATACTTACTTTCTTAAAACTATCTTGGCTTTTATTTAAATTATTTTTTTCATTATTCAATTTACCTCTCATGCGTAAAATATTATATTATTTAAATATTAACCAAAAAAATTAAACTATTAATATTTTAAGGTAATATCGTTATTGTATAACAACTTTTGTTAGACATTTAATAAAATAAATTTCAATTTTTTTAAATTTATAAACAAACTTTTCTAGAAAAACTAAAATTTTTTGTTGTATATTAAATATTATTTATTAATAAAAATTTAAGATTTGTTTTAGTTTTTCACATTACAGTAGTACCTCAGAATACGAAATTAATCCGTTCCTAAACTGTCATGAAAATGTCGTAAGGTGAATTATTTTTTTTCATATGATTACGTGTAAAACTAAATAATCCGTTCCAACACGAAAAACACTCAAATTAAAGCTAAGTAGTACATTGAAAAAAATAATTAGTAAGGAAAACACTGCAAAATGCGTTTTGTAGTTGTAAATGTATAAATAACCATAATAGAATAACAATTGAAAAAAAAATGTATCTTTATTTGCACTTTACCTTTGAGGATAGACGACGATGGAGGCGTAAACTGGTGGTGGAAAAGAGGGAGAAGGGAAATGATACTAAAACTTAACTTACAAAAAAATGTATCAATAACATATTTACATTTATTTCTTCTGTACTAACAAAGTTGTATGTAGGAAGAAATACAAAATAAATAAATAAAAACTAAATAGGAAAACTTTATCTTTCTTATTTCACTTTTCAATACGATATTCGGATTATACATCAATTTTCTTTTTATTATATTCTGAAGAAAATTTTGCATAATTTGGCGGCCCTGGCAAACTTCTTATGGACCCCCAGGGGCCGCGGCCCCCTGTTAAGAATCACTGATCTAGGGTCCATTCGTATTCATTTGTTCGATAAGCCAGTAAAAACTGTAGACTTCTCTAAATGTATTTTTAATATCACAATTACATTCTGAATCGCTAGCCACGATATAAGGGCTAAAATTAAAAATAAATTATAAAAACTTACTCGGTGAAATAAAATGTGCGATAGGATATACATACCTGGTACAATGTATTGTTCGATTGTATTAATATACTTTTAAAGAAAATTATAATTAAAATATAGCTTTGTAAAGAAACGTACATAAAAATAACATAAAATATTCTTTACTTTTTAAATCTTAAAACAATCCACTTAGTCAAATATCTTGATACGAGTAGCTAATGGATGGAACTAGTGACGGTCCAGGTAGGTGTGTAGTGAGTGTGTGCGTGCCAAATCCCGAGGGTGCCGATACCGGTCAATGTCAAATGCCTCTTTTGTCGCATCACTAGTATATCTCAAAGGACGCCACAGGGCTGTTGTAAATTTTAAACGTTTCTCACCGTAGCTGTAAAAATCTAACTACTTAATAGTCATTCGTTTTCTAACTAATTCGTTTTAATACCGGGTGTACACGGAAATCAGTTTCCCACTGTACTGAGCGAGTGATTGGTTCTGTTAAGCTTTTGTTGAAGTAAAATTCTGGCTCTTTCAACAGGGTTTTATTTATGTCCCCATTCCCTAATCTCTTAATTATTTAGTCACTTCTTAAGTAGAAATAAGTCGAAACCAGTTACTTTGTACCTGAATATCTGTAGTCTTGGGAAAACAGTGGATAGACAAATTTTTATGATAACGGATATATAAATCGTAAATTTAAGGAAAATAAATTCTAGAGCTTTTTTTGTACCATTGTATGTACTGTACGTCTCATTCATTAAATTTGGTTGTAAATGATGCTGCCAAAGTAACAGTTAATTTTTAACACTGTACTAGAATTGTACACGTTTTTTCTGCATCCCCTTACAGATGGGACATACTAAATCGTAATATCACCGGTTTAACATTGAAATCCGTAAGTAATATAAGATGGGAGAGCGGAATAAACGCAGAATAAATATATGAAATATTTTAATGGATTTTTTTAAACTCCTGTCAACTATACAGAACTATCATAAAAACATGCCAGTAAACTCCTATCGGTTGGGTTGTTATAAATCTAGTCTAGGGTGGGCAACCCTTTTTATAACATGGGCCAGAATAAATTTTACGTTTTTTTTCCGCGCCGTAGTAGTTAATTGACGCCTTCTTGTGACTCGTAATTTTTTTAGTCTGCAAATATGAAATAAATAAATAAAAAGTTAATTACTACATTTATTTTTTTATCGTTTTCGAAAATTACAAAGAATTGGAAAAATAACTAATTAATAGTTATTTTTCCAATTTAATAATCTATTAAAGATTTCGCGGGCCGGATAGAAACTTTTCGCCAGCCGTAGCTGGCCCGCGGGTTGCCCGCCGTTGATCTAGTCTGCTTATGATTCACATAATCGGGCGAGGGTGGCCGAATATCTAACAGGCGGCTAACAGCCCAGAACCGCTCCGGGATATAAAGTCGCGTACTCTTTACGCGTGTGTCGCTTCTACCAGCTAAACCGTGACGTTGGTGCTCTGTAAAGCGCATGCGCCAATGCCTATAATCTGGCTGCTTGGAAGTTGACAGGCAGGCGGCTAACAGCTCAGAACCGGTCCGGGTTATAAAGTTGGACTCCGTACGCGTGTGTCGCTTCTACCAGCTAAACCGGGTGAGGTTGATGCTCTGTAAACCGCATGTGCTAATGCCTATATAATCTGGCTG